>NW_026864205.1:0-48534 GCF_026571515.1 Ruditapes philippinarum
TTCTTCAGTACACCATCACCAACACACTTTCTAGACAGACAAAGTCCGTCAAAAAATGTTGTTCAAGACTTATTAATGTATAAAAAGTTTCAAAATGGACTTAATCTACCAAACGGTAGACTGACAGTGGATGAGTCAGTTGACACAACACATATAGACGATGGTAGTTCAACATCAGGGAGTTATTACATAGATCCTACCATTGAAGTTGAGGATTGGAAAAACCCACCAGTTAGTGATATCTACGTATGACACAAAAGCTCAACTAGTCACAATGCTAATAGTGCCAGGTAATTATGGAAACAAATTATCTTTTTATTAATAAACTGTTTAAAGCTGTATGTCTTCATATCCATGCTAATTTTCATGAAAAATTTTGAAAATGTATATGAAAGGAAAATAATATGAAGTGAAACAAGTAAAGTATTTAACACTTTGGAAGCAGCACTAACAATCCATGTAAATTACCAAAAAGTGGTCAAAATATGTGAAAATAGCCTTTACTTTTTAGTCGAACAGTAGAAATATGGTGATAAATACTGCAAAAATCAGTCCTGAATCACATAACATACTTGACTCTTTTACTTTTTACTTTTCCTAAAATCTTTTTAAAATATTTTGTCTCATCTGGATGCAGTGTTAAGGATCAGAGGGGACAAAATTTATATATATTTGTTTGTAAAATGCCTTATGAAGAAGAACTAAAAACAAATATATAAAGAAGAGAAAAAAAACACATATATTCAAATAGTAAACTAGCTGCCTTCTGAGTATTAAATTTGAATTATTTTTGTGAATTTTGAATATGAAATTGGTGAAAAAGTTTTAAATAAAATGATTACAATTTGTCTGACAAGGTTAGTTAATATCAAAGAGTTTCCGTTTTTTCCCTTTAGCAAAATTTAACTGATGTTTGGCTTCTTTTTTCTTTTTCATGGTAACAGAAATATTTTAATGGGGTTCAATTGAGATTATCTACAAATTTGTTGACATGCAATTTGATTTTAATTGGTGTAAACAGAGTTTACGACATTGTTTTGTTGACTCTGTGCACAATGGGTGATAAGATGTAGACAAAATAACAAACAAATGGGCTCTGACACATAGACAAGCAAACATGGGTTATCAGTCAGGTGGCTCAATGCAAGGGAGAGAATTCATGCTAACTTAATATTAGGGAATTTTGAGTTCATGCCCTTTAATCATAAGGAATCTCAAACTGCGTTTCAACTTATTCCTTCAACAATTCTTTATTTGGAATTGTTTCATTTGAGCTTTTTCTTTGAAAGCTGAAAAGAAGGGAACAAGGATCTGTTTGAAGCATTCTTAGCTACTGAGAATGCTCTGTTAATGAAAAACAGCAATGATTAATTTAGTTGTTTATTTTCAAAGTAATTATTGTGCCAATTAAACATGTAACCTTATTGTGATATGATCTTGTATTTCAGTTATAAAGAACTGGGTAATGATATAAAATGTGATATAGAGAAGCTGTTCACTCCTCATGATGTATAATATTCACTCCATACCTGTCAGAGATCACATTATTGTACAATAAATGATAACACGGTAAGAGGAATAATATTATCTTAAGTTATCAAGATAATGTTTCTGTAGTTAAAGGCAAATATGCCTCAGAAATCCGTATATTTTTAGTTGTTCAGAAATATTGAACATGTATTTAATTAATATTGTTTAAATAATAAGTGCATGTTAGATGTTTTACAACTCTGAACATACAGATATGTGTCTGAAAGTACCAAAAATAAATAAAGTAGTATTTTGACTTCCATGCATAATAAAAATTCACTATAATAATTATTATACCAATTGCCAGCTGAACTAAAGATGCAAAAGATACTTCATGCATATAGTAAATGAGTATAGAATCAATAACTAGATACCAAACATTTTTGAGAAATTATGATGTTTTGAAAGGCGAATTAGTGTGTATGTATATTTGAATTGTTTTTACAATACAGATACTTGGTAAAAATGTGCTTCTGTGATTCATACTTCTTGTATTTTTATTTGAAATTCTATTATATTTTTCAGTCTTGAACGATGATTGATCACCATGGTAACAAGATATTTACACTGGAGGAAGATTCCAAGTGACATTATAATAATGAGAAGAAAAAAAGGGAACAATTGTTATTTTTGAAATTAGAGAAAAATATGAAAAGTTGATTTCTTGTGTACCTAAAATGACTGTCAGTAAAATTGGATTGGAATCATGTCTTATTAAATGCTGAGGACAGTGAAAGAAAGACAAAAATCGTTTTGTGCAATAATTTTGGTGCAATATATAATTATATTATTTTGATATGACATTTTGGAATAAGTATATTTCCATTCATATTTTGTATTATAAGATAAGCTATTTTACTCTTGTTTTGCTGTGACAGATCACCATGTGTGGTTTTAATATGGTAAAATAGAAAATAAATGAAATGTCGCTAAAATTGAGTTGTTTTATTATTTTATATATGCTAACTTAAGTAACAGACTGTTTCATCTTAATATGAAAGTGTATGAAATTGTCGTTGATGTAGACCACATGTAAATCTGATGCATCAATAAAGTGACGTTGTGCTCATTTCGTCATTGTCAAATTGAGCTGAATTGAATATAAATTTTAAAAGACTGACTGTACAAATGGTGACTGAGCAACAGTTGATATTGGAAAATGTTAAAAATATAAATCTGCTTAAAATATAAAAAGACTGCCCCATGCATTACAATTTGAACGTTAAAGGTGAATTCCGATAGATATTTACAGGATTTTCCCTGGGCATCGTTCATTCTAAGTAAATAATAAAATTGAAAGGAATTAAAGTTATTTTGACTTTCACCTGCTTAGCCACTATATACCCTTAGATGGGCGTAATGTCACTTTTATTACAAACTTCAATATATATTGCTCATTGTGAAAATATCATCTGTACAAATTAAGTGTTTAATATATTGATCTGTAATTAAAAGTATATGTAAGTAAAAATATGAAAACAGACCAACTCCTGCTTATTCACGTTGTCTTTTGAAGTATTTTCAGCCACGTGAAGTCATATCACACACACTTATGTGTTTGGAGAAAGAATAATCCTGTAAACAATTACGATCACCAAGCATTGAGGAAATGATGAATACAATAATTTTTTGAGAAAACGTTCCCCGCTCAACTTAATATAAAGGTTATTTTATTTTTAGATAAAACAAAGACCATTCATATGGCAAAGCTAATCTGATGCGCTGATCGAGCAATTGCTGATAAAAAAATCTGGAAAAGGGGAACTACCCGCGTGTGCAATGAAAAGAATGTTTAAAATTAAATATTTATAGACTCAAGTTTAAGCACAGCTTGAATTTCAAGCCGGGAGTATGTGTTATTTAATTTAGCATTAAAATTAATACCTATTATATATTATATTATAACAATTAAATACTTTTTCTGTCCAAAAGGGATCTGAACATAAATAATGTTATCAGAATAAAAAGAAAGAAAAAGTTGATCCTTCTGCGCCACACTTTCAATGCTGTTGTTAGATATCCTAGCCTATTTGCGGAGGTTTCGCATCATGGTTGTCACACCTTGATTGAATCTGTTCATGAGAGATAATGAACAGCTCTCACGCCCCTAGCTTTAGCAGTATCCAGTCTTTAACACAATACATTATTTGAACCGTTGATTTAGAAACCTTCAAATAATGCTGACCGTTAATAAGAAAAAAAAATCATAGTACATTTATATATCGGCATGATTTCATAAGTCGATTTTGACACACTATCATCAGTCAAAGGGAAATAACTGAATATGCTTCTACAAACACTTCTACAGGGCTGTTTCTACCATTTTCACATCTGCTATAGCCGGTGTTAGGGAATATAAACTTGCATTTACCACCACGGTCCATCAAAACGAGCCCGAGATATCTTTGAATTTCTCCGTTTTTGTTGCACTTTTCAAGGTTTATATTTTTTACCATTTTTAGCTTTTTCAAAGAAAAATTTCTTATAGTTCAAAAAGCTTGAAATGTGTAGTTTATGTAAAACAGAAAAGGAAAAAAAAAGAGATAACTAGGAACTGTAGCTAGAGTTAAAGGGAAATAACTGTGACTATGCGAGAATATTTATTTGATGATGCTCGGAAAGGTCAAAATTTTATTATGTCCTTTATGTAGCGCGAAGATATATAACATTAAGGATATTGACTGGTTAATGTAGGTACAATCTGAATTCAATAAACGATTCGTTTAAAATTCCATATATGCCAAAGATTTCCATTAATTAAGTAATACATGTTTTACTTTCAATTAATCGCATAGTCAAACACGGAAAAGATTTGTGTTTTTTCCTGCTGAGGAACTTCTGCTGCAAAAAGTTGCCCCGTACTTCACTTCAGTTTATATTTTTCTGGTCCTTCGGGATCATTGATGCCAGCACTATTAAGTGTTGAGAATTGAGTACCGCTCAAGCCGGTGCTAGGGGGCGTGAGGGATGTTGCAAGTATTCATTATCCCTCATGTACAGACTCAATCAAACCGAGTCTGCAATTCTCTTGTAATTTTGTTGTGATAAATGCTTCCGAGGGATCACTGTTTCCAGATTTTTCTACTATAACGCTTACATTATGCGCGATTTTACTCTGTAATTACTTTATTTAACCTTTTACCCCATGAGCATATTGCAAAAAAATGACCGTTTTCATTGACAAGCCTCCTGTAACACGTTCAAACTGCTATGAAACTATGAAAAATGCTTCAATACTGATGAAACTTGGCACAAATGTTTACTTCACCATAGCCTCTGTAACAGCATGCTCAATCGTAAATTTCCTGTTACCATGGCAACGGGGGGACGTCTCAAAATTGCCAAAAATCACTATTTTGCATTGTTTTTTTCTATCAAAACTGATTTTAAAGTGCTGCAACTTCTCAATGAATTGAGATAGAGTAAAAGGCTTTTCAGCGTCGGTTACTAGTTACCCCAAGATCGACCTGAGGCCATTTTTAGCCTGTCACATGTCCAGAATTTTCTTGGCGATGAAGGGGACTCCGCCCCCTTCAACCCCCCCCCCCCCCCAAACAGAAGGGGCCACATCCCCCTTCTGGCAACCCCCTGATGTAACATTTGGATGGGGGACCGCGCCGAAAAAGTGGTCACTTTTTTCAACAACATTTCTCAAACGAAAACCGGTGTTTGGGGCCTAAATAGGGCATTTTTCACTGTTTGAGGCCTCAAAAAGGGGGGGGGGGGCAAAAGGCCGTCGAAACACGCTTATATGAGGGAAAGGTTAAAGTGAACATTTTTATCAGAACAAAATATATACACAACCGTGCAATAACAAAAGCGGCATTTGACTATCAGAACTAATTAATGGTCTTCATCAAATTTGATCAAACATTTCAAAAATCTTTACAGCTCATGTTAATCAATGTATGAATCCTCACAAATCTTATAAGATGGTTAAGGTTCTCTATCAAATGTGTGTGTGCGCCTCCTTCAGCTTACATGATTTATATACATGTATACCCAATTTGGAATCAAAATGTAGAACTCTAATACACATACAGTAAAAATAAAAAATAAAAGTTAACTTTTTAAGCAACGATATAATTAAACAAAAAATGAAGAACATAATAATCAGAACAGAATTCGAATTTCACGCAACAACAATCCTAATGTCGGCAAGTGTAAGGAAGACATCGTAAGATTCGGAATTTTGGCTGTTGACGGCTAATCTATAGAAAAAGTAAAACTCGTGAAAGCCATTTTGGATTATCCAATTTTTGAAACGTTGAGATAGGTAATTGACATGTATACACGACTTTGGTGCAGTTTTCATAGAAACTGTATTAGCAATGTAGATATACGGCAATGCAGTTGTGTAATTGATGTTCTTTCTTCCTCCGATTACCTTTATTACGGGATAAATAATTTATTTTCGTTCAAGCGTACAGAATTTGGAAATAACGAATGACTATATTCTTATCAAACAAAAAACTCTTTCATATATATACCGCCAAATGTACTTATATAAAAAAAACAACAACAACAAAATCCTTATATTGAAATGAGAACTGTACGTGTATGCTCCCGACAATAAATTCTTGATGTACGATTTATGCAATAACAACAACCTTGTAATAAAAACAATCAATTGAATATGAAAACATAATTTAAAATGACAAGAAAACACAAAATGTACATGTGTTTGAATTTAATTTCTATACCAAATGCATTTAGAAAATGCTTACTGTCAAAAAAATGACTTGTGAAAAATACACTCTCTTATTTGTTTGCTTTAAACTTATTAGTTAGGTTTGCTAGATATTTTTCACACCTTTTTCACGCCAGATTCAAACACAAACTACTGTGATTACTATTAAGTTAAAGGTATCATTAAATGACAAGATTCACTATGTCACAAGTCAAGAGTTAAAAGTGATCAAGGAAAGCTTTATCATTTCGATGCCAGTATATATAGACAAAAATCTTATAATTTTCATTCATTTACCAATTTAAGCGTATAAATTCAGTATCTCAGTAATAAATTAACATGAATTGTTCATATGCAACTCTTCCATTAATGGACGCCACTGGAAATGATGACTTGTTTGAAAATAAAGCTTTTGATTGTGACTATGATGGTAATTTTTTTAGATAATTTACTCTTCGGTGGTTTAATATTGTTGTATTCATAATGAAAATAACCAATGTCTTCAAGCTTTAACTTTTACTTCTTAATTGACTTATAATATTATGTTGTTCTTATCTTTTCAGATTCCTCGTCAGGCTATGAATCTACAGACATTTCTGATGTGGAATCAGTGAGTTCTTGGGGGTCACGTGACAGTCTTGACAGCAGACCATATGACACCACCCATGAAGAAGTAATGAACTTCAGTAGTACACATGCGCTTTCCGAGCACCTAAAATTAATTCTGGCAATGCCTGAAATGTGTGACGTCACGTTTATAGTTGGACCACGTGAAGTGCCCGTACATGGTGTTCGTGCCATCATGGGTACACGGAGTAGGTAAGAATCTTAATTTTATTTGGCTGAATATTTCGTGATTTGTTCACTCGAAAGTAATAAAGTACCTCATCGCCCCATCACATATCTATTCATACATTACTTTTTATTTCAGAATCATGTATCAACTGATTTTGAAACACATGTCCATGGAAGCAGCTGATCAAGAAAACAACTTAAAAAAGAACAAGAAAAGTAAGAAAAATGTAACAGTTGGAATTGGTCGGTCATTATCACAGAGACTTATTATCCCTGTCAAGAAATACGATTCTGAAGTGTTCCGAATGTTGGTACAGTTTATTCACTGCGGAAGTGTGAATATCACTGAGGAAACTGTTGCTGGTAAATATAATAATTTGATCACATTACAAAATTTATAATTTAAAAAAAAAGTAAACTATTGAAAACGTTTGTAACAAAAATCACCTGATAATATCGGATGTATTACTTTTGAATGGCCATACTGATAATGTATTTATGCTTTAAACTTATATGATATTTTTTCTTGTGTTTTCAGGTTTGTATTGTGCTGCCTCCCAGTTTGAGCTTCGAGATCTATGCAATGCGTGTTTAGATTTTGTCGAACGATGTATAAAGGTCGGAAGAGCTGAGAAACTTCTCTTTTCTACAAGATGTTACAGTCAGCACAAAGCTACAAAAATACTATTTGATAAGGTAATTTTATTGAATTGTAAATAACTGTCCAAAAAAAGGTTTTCCAAATTCATTTGGCAGGCAACAGTTTAACTGAATTGATTTTATCTGGGCATATCTGCATAAAATATTTATATTGTCGCATAATATAAATATTTTATGCAGATATGTAAATATGAACCGAGCCATTAGGCGAGGGTTATATTGCAAATAGCCGTTTATATACGGCCATATAACATGTCAACAATCTTTATAACGAATTTATAATACAGCAAGCATCATTTTTAGAGAAAAAAAAGTAAGATTTCTTCATGAATCGACAGCAGTCGTGTATATAAAACTATATAAACGTCACGATTATCCAATGAAAAATGACGTTACAAACGTGCAGTATTATACTATTAGTTATAAAGACTTTTGACAGGTTATAAGGCCTTATATAAACGGTTGTTTGTATATTTCAAACAACCGTTTATATACGGCCATATAACCTGTCTAAATTCTTTATAACGAATTTATAATACTGCAAACTTCCTTTTCTACATAATGAAGTGATATTTCTACATGAATTGACAACAGCCATGTTATATTTAAACTATATAAACGTCACGATTATCCAATGAAAAGGACGTTAAAGACGTGAAGTATTACAGTAACCTTTATAATACTGCACGTTTGTAACGTCGCTTTTCATTGGATAATCGTGACGTCTATATAGTTTTTGTATTTTCTGATCGCAGATCAGATAATACATAGCTAACATCCACGGTCTGACACAAAATTTCCTAACAGACCTAACAACGCAAATTAGTTCTCACTCAAAACTGCTTAAAAACCAGCAATTTAAAAGAAAGAACAATTTTTTGTTACAAGAGTGTCCAACACATTACTACACATTCAAACTTTAAAAGTAGCGTTGGCTTATATAGAATTGTCAATAAATGCACACTCACAAATTACGCGGATGAATATGATTTTAATCAATGAAAATGCTATTTTTAGCGATGTCGATTACCGAATACTACACAAATAAATCTGACTGTCGAGTAGTTGAATATATAGTTTCTACATGTTGGACTGTTTGGGCGAGAAGATTTTTGCTAAATTATTTACTTCAATTTTAAACAACAGGTTTACCCTGAACAAAATACCTCGAAATTACCCTAACCCGAAATGCAATGGAAATTCTAAATTAAGAATGACTTGATTTTATTCAGCCTGTGCTGCTTTAAAAAACCGAAATGCAATGGAAATTCTAAATTTAGAATGACTTGATTTTTATTCAGCTTTTGATTTTAAAACATCTCCGTGGTGCAGGGGTAACGCGCTCGTTTGGTATGTGAGAGGTCTGGAGTTCAAATCCCAGTCGGGTCAACATTTTTTTAATCCTTTTTTGTTAATGTCTTTGTTAAGGAAATAGCCACGATATGCAAGGATAAAGTGTGGCTATCATAAAAAATGAACATAAATTATTTTTGATGCAACTCTAGTTATGCAAAATTCCGTATATATCAAACTTTAAAAGTAGCGTTGGCTTATATAGATTTGTCAATAAATGCACACTCACAAATTACGCGGATGAATATGATTTTAATCAATGAAAATGCTATTTTTAGCGATGTCGATTACCGAATACTACACAAATAAATCTGACTGCCGAGTAGTTGAATATATAGTTTCTACATGTTGGACTGTTTGGGCGAGAAGATTTTTGCTAAATTATTTACTTCAATTTTAAACAACAGGTTTACCCTGAACAAAATACCTCGAAATTACCCTAACCCGAAATGCAATGGAAATTCTAAATTAAGAATGACTTGATTTTATTCAGCCTGTGCTGCTTTAAAAAACCGAAATGCAATGGAAATTCTAAATTTAGAATGACTTGATTTTTATTCAGCTTTTGATTTTAAAACTTCTCCGTGGTGCAGGGGTAACGCGCTCGTTTGGTATGTGAGAGGTCTGGAGTTCAAATCCCTGTCGGGTCAACATTTTTTTAATTCTTTTTTTTTAATGTCTTTGTTAAGGAAATAGCCACGATATGCAAGGATAAAGTGTGGCTATCATAAAAAATGAACATAAATTATTTTTGATGCAACTCTAGTTATGCAAAATTCCGTATGTATCAAACTTTGGTGCCCTGCAAGATGACTTATAGTACATAAAAATAAACTTATACAGGAAAACACATACAGATATACAGTACGATTTAGATTGCAAAGATCAGAAAATCGCAGCCCTTTGATTTATAATACTGAACTGCCTAGCTGCTCGGGTCATATTTACAAACAGCCGTTTATATACGGCCATATAACCTGTCAACAATCTTTATGACTAATAATATACACGGCTGCTGTCGATTTATAAGTTTATTGATGATAGTTGAATTGAACTTATTCCTTCAATAATTCTGCATTTGGAGTTTCATTTAAGCTTTTTCTTTGAAAGCTGAAAAGAAGGGAACATTTTAGGAACTGTTTGAAGCATTCTTAGCTACTGAGAATGCTCTATTAATGAAAAACGGTAATGATAAGTTGATTATTTTCAATGTAATTATTGTGCCAATTAAACATGTAACCTTATTGTGATATGATCTTGTATTTCAGTTGTTAAGAACTGGGTAATGATATAAAATGTGATATAGAGAAGCTGTTCACTCCTCATGATGTATAATATTCACTCCATACCTGTCAGACATCACTTTATTGTACAATAAATGATAAGAAGGTAAGAAGAAAAATATTATCTTCAGTTATCAAGATATTGTTTAACTAGGCACATATGCCTCAGAAATCCACATATTTTTAGTTGTTCAGAAATATTGAACATGTATTTAATTAATATTGTTTAAATAATGGAATAAGTGCATGTTAGATGTTTTACAACTCTGAACATACAGATATGTGTCTGAAAGTACCAAAAATAAATAAAGTAGTATTTTGACTTCCATACATAATACTAATTCACTATAATAATTATTGTATTAATTGCCAACATAATTTAAGATGCAAAAGATACTTCATGCATATAGTAAATGAGTATTGAATCAATAACAAGATACCAAACATTTTTGAGAAATTATGATGTTTTGAAATGCCAATTAGAGTTTATGTATATTTGAATTGTTTTAACAATACAGATACTTGGTAAAAATGAATAAAAATGTGCTTCTGTGATTCATACTTCTTGTATTTTTATTTGAAATTCTGTTATATTTTCCAGTCTTGAATGATGATTGATCACCATGGTAACAAGATATTTACACTGGAGGAAGATTCCAAGTGACATTATAATAATGAGAAGAAAAAAGGGAACAATTGTTATTTTTGAAATTAGAGGGAAATATGAAAAGTTGATTTCTTGTGTACCTAAAATGACTGTCAGTAAAAATGGATTGGAATCATGTATAATTATATGCTGAGGACAGTGAAAGAAAGACAAAAATCTTAATGTGCAATAAATTTGGTGCAATATATAATTATAATTATTATTTTGATATGACATTTTGAAATAAGTATATTTCCATTCATATTTTGTATTATAAGATAACTATTTTACTCCTGTTTTGCTGTGCAGATCACCATGTGTGGTTTTAATATGGTAAAATAGAAAATAAATGAAATGTCAATAAAAATGAGTTTTTGTTTTATGTATGCTAACAGATTGTTTCATTTTATGAAATGGTCGTTCATGAAGACTACATGTATATTTAAAGCAGCATTAATTACAACTTCAATATATTTTCACATTTGGGAAAATTTCATCTGTACAAATCAAGTGTTTTATACAATACTGCATTACTGTAATATTGCTTTGTATTGGATAATCGTGACGTTTATCAAGGTTTAAATACATGGCAGCTGTCAATTTATGAAGAAATATTTTTTTCATCTTCAAAATACAATGCTGCAATACAAATTTGTTATAAATATTCCTGACAGGTTATATGACCATATAAAAATGGTTGTTTGCAATATAACCCTATATTCAAACCACCATTTTTATAGGGACATATAGGGTGTCAAAAAAAATCTTTATAACTAACAATATAATCTTGGTTAGATTATAAATGTGATAGAGAGTATCTTGCAATTTGATTTAATTTGACAGAAATGCGTTTTAAAATGACAAAGTTTTGCATGACTTGTATTATTACGGTGCAATTACACTAATGGCACATATTGAAACAAAATGCCCCCTCCCCCCCCTCCCCCTAAAAATACTTAAAACTGACCATCCCCCATTTAGTGTCTTTTGGAATATTTTTGAGCCATGTGAGGTAGACAGCTAATCCTATCGCACATACATAAAGAGTATTGGGAGAAAGAAAGAAAAAATCCTGTCAACAACGATCACCAAACAGTGAGAGGAAATGTAGGCTAAATTTTGAAGATAATAAGTTTTGGTGAAAATATTGATACGAAGGTTCCTATGAACTTAATTTAAAGGTTATTTGATTTTTTTCACCCTTGATTGATTGATTCGTTTGGCAAAGCTAAATCGAGCAATTGCTGGTAAAAGATTCTAGAAAAAGGGAAGTTCCCAAGCGCAACGAAACAATGTTTAAAAGTGGATATCTGCAGTTTCAGTTTGATTGAATCTGTTAATGAAAGATAATGAATGGTGCATCAGCTCTCGCGCCTCCTAGCACTGGCTTTGGCAGTATTCATTTTTTAACAAATTCATTATCGAGAAACAACCTTCGATATATCGCGTAAAAATCATATTACAGTTTTATCCGATTTTGACACATTTGCAACTTGTGTTTTGAAAGTCAGCTTCCTAAGATTGGTCACTAAACATTAGCCTTGGATTCAGGCGTTGATATGTTTTGTTTATTCTTAACATACATGTTATTTCATATATATCAATCGTCATAGATAACACAGCATCACCGGGTTTGATAGTGTCGATTTGCCGAACAGAAACACATAAAATCGACAGACTGGAACCCAGGCTAACTGAACCTTAAAATCGACAATTAAAGGGAAAATAACTGTAAACTATTTGACGATGCTAGACTTTCAAACACGTACTCTGTTTCTGCATTCAAAATTTCGCCATTTTTACAACAAAGTGTCGACTTCTGCTTAAGCTAGTGCTAGGAAATGCGGTTACTTGTATTTACAACTATTGTCAATGGCCAAACTCTTATCAAAATGAGCCCACAGCATTTTGGATTTTGCCGATTTGGGCGTTCTTTATGGTTTTTGTTGTTGTTTTTTTTTTGCAAATTGTTTGATTTCAAACAAATGTCTTATATTTCAAAAAGCTACAAATGTGTAGTTGATGCAAAACAGGAGAAAAATAAAAGAATAAAGGGTTCATTCGCGTCAGTCAAAGGGAAATAAGTGTAAACTATACGAGAATATTCGTTTTGACTTTATTTAGTTGACGATGATTGGAAACGTCAAAGCTTTGCTGTATCTTTTATAGCGCCAACATACATAGCATGAAGGATACTTAATGAGTGTAAGTTTAAAACTTAATTCAATTAACGATTCGAATACAATTGGATATAAAATATACGAGAAAATATTATTTAATCTAAGGAGTGATGGAACTAAACGAATACATGCTTTACTTTCTATTAATCACAGACATGTAGTCAAACTTACAACTGTTGTTGACAATGAAAATATGTTGTTGTTTTTTCTTCTGCTGAGGCACTTTTACTATAACGCTTACATATGCGCGATTTTACTCTGTAATTACTGTATTTAAGGTAAACATTTTCATCAGAACAAAATATATACACAACCGTGCAATAACAAAAGCGGCATTTGATTATCAGATGGTCTTCATCAAATGTTATCAAACATTTCAAAAATCTTTACAGCTCATTGTTAATCAATATATGAATCCTCACAAAACTTGTAAGATGGTTAAGGTTCTTTATCAAATGTGTGTGCGCCTCCTTCAAGCTTACATGATTATATACATGTATACCCAATTTGGAATCAAAATGTAGAACTCCAATACATATACAGTAAAAATAAAAAAAAATAAAAAATTATAACTTTTTAAGCAACGAAATATAAAATGAAACAATACATGAAGAACATAATAATCAGAACAGAATTCCAATTTCACGCAACAACAATCCTAATTTCGGCAAGTGTAAGGAAGACATCGTAAGATTCGCAATTTTGTAAAGTCGTGAAAGCCATTTTGGATTATCCAATTTGTGAAACGTTGAGATATGTAATTGACATGTATACACAACTTTGGTTCAGTTTCATAGAAACTGTATTAGCAATGTAGATATACGGCAATGCAGTTGTGTAATTGATGTTCTTTCTTCCTCGGATTACCTTTATTATAAGATAAATAATTTTCGTTCGAGCGTAGAGAATTTGGAAATAACGAATGACTATATTCTTATCAAACAAAAAACTCTTTCATAAATATACCGCCAAATGTACTTATATACAAAAGGCAACAAAAACAAAATCCTTATACTGTATGTGTATGCTCCCGACAATAAATTCTTGATTTATGCAATAACAACAACCTATTTATAACAACATTTGTAGAAAAAAATCAATTGAATATGAAAAACATAATTGGAAATGACAAGAAAACACAAAATGTACATGTGTTTGAATTTAATTTCTATACCAAATGCATTTAGAAAATGCTTACTGTCAAAAAATGACTTGTGAAAAATACACTCTCTTATTTGTTTGCTTTAAACTTATTAGTTAGGTTTGCTAGATATTTTTCACACCTTTTTCACGCCAGATTCAAACACAAACTACTGTGATTACTATTAAGTTAAGGGCATCATTAAGTGACAAGATTCACTATGTCACAAGTCAAGAGTAAAATGTAATCAAGGAAAGCTTTAACATTTTGATGCCTGTATATATAGACAAAAATCTTATTATTTTCATTCATTTACCAATTTAAGCGTATAAATTCAGTATCTCAGTAATAAATTAACATGAATTGTTCATATGCAACTCTTCCATTAATGGATCCCACTGGAAATGATGACTTGTTTGAAAATAAAGCTATTGATTTCGACTATGATGGTAATATTTAAGAATGATTTACTCTTCAGTGATTGATTTATTTGTTTTAACGAAATTAACAAATGTCTACGAGCTTAAACTTTTACTTGTAACTTGAATTATTTATAATGAATATAATTATGTGCATTTTATGTTTTCAGATTCTTCGTCAGGCTATGAATCTACAGACATTTCTGATGTGGAATCAGTGAGTTCTTGGGGGTCACGTGACAGTCTTGACAGCAGATCATATGACACCACCCACGAAGAAGTAATGAACTTCAGTAGTACACATGCGCTTTCCGAGCACCTAAAATTAATTCTGGCAATGCCTGAAATGTGTGACGTCACGTTTATAGTTGGACCACGTGAAGTGCTCGTGCATGGTGTTCGTGCCATCATGGGTACACGGAGTAGGTAAGAATCTTAATTTTATTTGGCTGAATACATTTTTGTATTTTGTGATCTGTTCACTCGAAAGTAATAAAGTACCTCAATCGCCCCATTACATATTTATTCATACATTACTTTTTATTTCAGAATTATGTATCAACTGATTTTGAAACACATGTCCATGGAAGCAGCTGATCAAGAAAAAAACTTAAAAAAGAACAAGAAAAGTAAGAAAAATGCAACAGTTGGAATTGGTCGGTCATTATCACAGAGACTTATTATCCCTGTCAAGAAATACGATTCTGAAGTGTTCCGAATGTTGGTACAGTTTATTCACTGCGGAAGTGTGAATATCACTGAGGAAACCGTTGCTGGTAAATATAATTATCTAATCACATTACAAAATTTATAATTTAAAAAAAGGAGTTTACTGAAAACGTATGTAACAAAAATCACCTGATAATATCGGATGTATTACTTTTGAATGGCCATACTGATAATGTATTTATGCTTTAAACTCATATGATATTTTTTCTTGTGTTTTCAGGTTTGTATTGTGCTGCCTCCCAGTTTGAGCTTCGAGATCTATGCAATGCGTGTTTAGATTTTGTCGAACGATGTATAAAGGTCGGAAGAGCTGAGAAACTTCTCTTTTCTACAAGATGTTACAGTCAGCACAAAGCTACAAAAATACTATTTGATAAGGTAATTTTATTGACTTGTAAATAACTGTCCAAAAAAAGGTTTTCCAAATTCATTTGACAGGCAACAGTTTAACTGAATTGATTTTATCTGGGCATATCTGCATAAAATATTTATATTGTCGCATAATATACAAATATTTGTCTACTCGTTGTTTATATTTTCATGTTTATACTTTTCAGATATATTCCGTGTTGGACAGACGCCACATTGCAAGACTTGAGGAGACACATGTATGAATGCACTATGTTACAAGGAACTTCTAATAGATGTGCTGTAGTATTAATTGTTATTTGTTGTCTGTTCATGGATCAATTGTTGCTGATATTTTTTTTACATTTGTTGATATATAAGCTATGAATGAAATAAAGATTAAAAATGAAACGTTTCTTGGTTAAAAAATATTTTTCACTTAATTAGAATAAGTAATCCTCTACATAAGAAACAAAAATATGAAGACAAAAAGTCAAATAAGTATCATTTATCTATGAAGAAATTTCATCAAATGCTTGAACTTTGGGCTTGAAATAACGGTATAAACATGGCAAGATTAAGACATTCAGACCTAATTCAATATTGCATTAATTATGCCAAAAGCTATATATGTGTGGTTTATGCAAAATGTAAAATAGAAAATGAAAGAAAGGAAAATATAGCAATATAGTTAAAGGGAAATAACTGTAAACTATAGGGGAATATTCAGTCGACGATTCTTTAAACCGTCAAAACTTTGTGTTCCATACATTACATGAATGATATTGAATGAGTGAAGGTTTAAAACTGAATTCAATTACCGATTCGAATAAAACTGGATACATGATTTTATCCAATGAGTTCAATTAATTAAGCAATGAAACTAAACGAATACATGCATATCATAGTCAAATCAAGGCTTTAATTACATTCGTAAATCGGGCCGAATCCGAATTTTCACGAAACAGCAATCCTAATGTACGCAAGACAGTATCATCAGAAATACAATAAAGCAAAATGTGGCGATAAAATAGAGAAAATAAGAATCCTTTAAAAAAGACCAACACGGCAATATTAAAAATGTTGCAGGCTCGGTTTGATTAGAGCCTGTTCGTGGTGCAAATTACCTTCCACGCCCCCTAGCACCGGCTTAAGCAGAATTTAACATGAACTAGTACAATTTTGAAACATCCGCAGATGTGTTCATATGGCGGTTATCATGGAACCTTCTATGTGACACGTAAGTGCCATTCCATGAAAAGCGGCATATGGTCCCCAAGTAAAAATATGCGTGTGCCGTAAACGAGAAAACAATGGGCGGAACTAAATGAAATGGAATTTTGAAAGGGGATAAGAGGTTATGAAGCCTGCATATCACAGATAATACGTCAAATAACAAATTTAAAAAGCAGGCCACATATCCTAAGGTGATTCAACAGTATTCAAGTTAGGAATACTAGAACCACTCAACAAGAAAATAGCTGAATAGAAAGAACCAAATTGCCACAAGCACACCAATAATGTCGTGCTGAACGATCTTTAAGGATCGGAAATATAACATCTTTGATTGAATGTACGGGGCATCTTAAAATGTAATACTAGATAACTTTCTATTAATCACATAGTCAAACTTACAAATGTCAACATTGAAACGATTTTTTTTCTGCTGATGCAATTATACTTAAGGTAGCTCGCTACTTTCCGACCGAAATTTGACAACATCTCAGATTTTGATGATTTTTGGTATACAGACATGTAGGTATGTAAGCTTTACTTTTGCAGCATTATTTCATAAATAAAGAGCGTTACTATGACGTCAAAGCGCCCTCTATCGGTGACGGCGAAATTGCGTCTTTTCTATCAATAAAACGGTCTGTTCTTATCAATTTTCATCCGATTTCCTTCATTTTAATTTTATGATGTTCAGTAAATGAAGGTCTTTGTTATGATGTCTTTCTTGAACATTTGCTTAATAGTCTGCGATTCTACGTTATTTTCCCCCACGTTCTTACGTCCATATATGATGCAAATATCGCGCGATATCGCAATAAAGATTGTGAAATAACAGAAAATCAACACGGTGAATTTTGCTATAATTTTTTAAACATGTAGTGAAGTCATGAAAGAAAATATTTATGCAATAAAATTATAGGGTCAACGCGTAAGATATTTTGCTATTACTATTTGAATGTAAAATAAAGGGTGAGTAAAACGTAATGATTTTGGTGACGTCAAATATTTTTCTCAAGGAAATTTTCACGACTTTTTCGATAAATATCATACTGACAGGAATAAAAATGTGTGAAAACCATCAACAACAATAGAATTTAGACATGTTCCGTAAAAGTGTTCTTTTAAAAGTCCTGTCAGGTGCCTGCATTTCGATGAATAACTTCAATTATAAACATGTACAACAACTCAGGGTATGACTGTCTGCAAAAGTTGGTATCGATCTCTGAAAAACTGCAACGAATGGTTTTAAATACCTCGAGTTCAGAATATTGAAAGATATAATTAAAATGCCACCTAAGTGGAAATAATAAAAACATAAATTTTGCAAAGAATGTCAGGAAAAAAAAGAATGAAATGGCTGGTGCAGTCGCAGTGTCATCATGTTATGTGTATCTCGGTACTACATAAACTTCCGTGTTATCATATGTAACAATTTTGAATTAACAATTTTGAATAGTATATATCAGTTAGTAGGAAATGAATCACATTTACGTTTCAAAAATGTATGATCAACTGGAAGTAACAACGATTTGTACGTAAGTCATGATTCACTGGTAGTCTTAATTATATTATAAAATCTAGCAGACATTTAATTCAAAACTTTTCTACATGTATAAAAATTTATTTATTAACAGCCATCAGTTATTCCATTTTCTCTCGCAGCTAAATACCAGTACACTAAGCGTAAGACTCAGATTTAAAGGAGGAATCACGTTCTCATGCTTTGGTTTTAATTTCTCACGTATTTCACATAATTACAAATATTATTACTTATTTTAAACTCGCTGACTCGTGGTATGCGTTTACTAGCGTATCTTTGAGGCGGCCTGAAGCCGCGATCATTTCTCAATTCGAGGCGAAAGTTCCGTTGATTTATTTTGTATGTTCATAAGCTGAGAATTTTGCATATTAAATACAGATTCCCTTGTATTGAAGACGATCATGTAGGATCCTCAATTTGTGTGAATATGGTTGTGGGAGAAGCTCGATTTTTGTTTGCACATAATGCAGTGCTATGTAGAGCCTATGAAAATAATGAGCATTTAATGTTTTATATCTTCTTATTTTTAATATTGGGTTTAACGCCGCTTTCAACAGTATTTCAATTATAAAGGAGGGAATTTAACGAAACCAGTTTCTCGCAGTATCAACTTCTCTTCTCTTCGAAAATGAATGACAGGAGTCCGAGGTGGACCTTGAAACATTTCATACACAGTTACCAATTCTAAAGGATAATTTATTAGTACAATACGCAATCGTGTCTCGAATCCATGCCGTCCGAATTCAGCGTAAGACCACTTTACCGATTACACCGTGGCAACAGAAGAATATTCAAAGTTAAAAACCTGATTATGATCTTCCTTAATAATTGTTTACATCATAAACACGTGTTTCTGGTATGTGTTTTCGGGTTGTTGTTTTTTTTCTTTTTTTTTTTTTTTTTTTTAATTTTTTTAATTTTTGTTTTAAAGCAAACTGTATTGTATTAAAAAAATGAACACGATAACGTCAACATAATGCATTATTCGTATTCAGTGGTAACAAAAGTTGCACAAGTTATCTAATAATTATATTTTTGTGTTTAATTAAAATATATACAGTATAACCTCTACAGAGAAATGCCCTTTGTTGCCTAGAGTGCTTGCTATACAGAGGTAAAATGTAGTGGAACTCTTTAGAAATATATAATATTTTGAGGGCCGCTATGTTATATTGTAATGAAAAAGCGGTAAGTATGTAAACGTAAATCCGAGTTGAGTAATGGTTATATTGGGTGTTCGAGTCTGCAGTTGCGAATATGCTAATACATTTTTTTATTCAGTATGATTTTTGCTTCCAAAATGTTTTATAGTTTGTCACATAAGTGCTCATTTTCTAATTATCATGACATTTTAAATAGATTATAATTATATAATCTATGTATTGCACATACTTAAAAATGGTAAACAAAAATAAAAATAAAATAAATGATTTTATTTCTTGTACAGTTTGTTTTTAAATTTTCTTAACATATTTGAATATTAATTCTGAATTTTATTTATCACTTATTTCGGCACATTTGTATGCATATCTATTTTAATTGCATTTTTACGATGTGTTTTGAACACCGAGGGCTCGTCTGCCTGTATGTGATTTTATGAAAGTGTTTAAAAGTTGAATGTAACGTAAAATAAATATTCTAACGGGTATAAGCTAAGCGACCTAATATTCTTACTTCATTCATACAGCAATATGTGAATCTTATTTTTTGCGCTGAAAACTATTTAATTCATAAATAATATAACATTTTCACTCTTTCATTACAAACATCAAATTATAAAATTAAAATTTAAAGATATATGAGACTGTTTCCTGCAAATTAGAAAAGTATTTAAAAAGGCATTTGTAAATGTGCTCATCTGGCGCATGCTTTCAATGAGAAAATAATCAACAATTTAAAAAATATACATTTCATCAAGTCCCTGTGTTGTTTATACATACTATCGTAATGTTTGACGTAAGAAAATTGTTATTAAAATTTTGGTTATTATTCTTTGAACTCAAACATCTATTAACGTCACCACACCAAAACCATTACGTTTCACTCACCCTTTATCTTATTTTAAAACAGTAATAGCAAAATATCTTACGCGTTGACCCTATATTTTTATTGCATAACTATTTTCCTCCACTATCTCACTACACGCTCGAAACATTATAGCAAAATTCACCGTCTTGAATTTTTTTAATTACACAATCTTCATTGCAATATCGCGCGATATTTGCATTAAATATGGACGTCAGTACGTAGAGAAAAATGACGTAGAATAAGAGACTGTTAAGTAAATATTAAAGAAAGACATCATTACAAAGACATACATTTACTGAACATTATAAAATTAAAACGAAGAAAATCGGATGAAAATTGATAAGAATAGACTGGTTTACTGATAAAAAGACGCAATTTTGCTGCCACCGATAGAGGGCGCTTTGACGTCATAGTTACGCTGTTTATTTATAAAATAATGCTGCAGAAGTAAAGCTCACATATCTATATGTTTGCATACCAAAAATCATCAAGATCTGAGATGTTGTCAAATTTCGGTCGGAAAGTAGCGAGCTACCTTAAGCGCGACTTGACTCTATGTTTTCTGTATTTTAACGCAATTGACGTGAGATGAAAATGTATATACAAAAGTTTTGAAATAAGTATATTTCCATTCATATTTTGTATTATAAGATAACTATTTTACTCATGTTTTGCTGTGACAGATCACCATGTGTGGTTTTAATATGGTAAAATAGAAAATAATTGAAATGTCACTAAAAATTTAGTTTTTGTTTTATGTATGCTAACAGATTGTTTCATAAAATGTGGTCGTTGATGAAGACTGCATGTATATTTGAAGCAGCATTAATTACCAACTTCAATATATTTTCACATTTGTGAAAATTTCATCTGTACAAATACACGTGTTTTATATAATACTGCATTATTGTAATGTCGCTTTTATTGAATAAGCGTGACGTTATTAGTTATTATTTATAAAGACTTTTGACAGGTTATAAGGCCTATTTCAAACAACCGTTTATATACGGTCATATAACCTGTCTTAATTCTTTATAACGAATTTATAATACCATTGTTCAAGAAGCGGGGAAATGGGTCCTAGAGAGTCTACGACGAACACAGCATGAAATCCGTCGCGGCTCTAGATCGCACTTAGCAGTCGCGACATTAATCCCCGTTGCAGCTCGTAACGACAGCAATCTATGAGCCGAATAGTCTGGACATATGGGAAACCGGGCGCCCGAGTTAGAAATAAAAGCCGAAAAGCAAAAACAGTCGTGTATAACGTACGTTTAATTGGATGAAGTATGACGTTTATATTAGCATTTTATATGTAGCTGTTGTCGGAAGGTTGGATAGGATAGAAAATTCTCACTTACTATATGTCGGAAAAGGAAGTGTGCCAGTATTATAATCGTTATAAATATTTTGAAGGTATATATGCCTATATACACGGCTTTTCAATATAACTTTAAATATAGGCCATATAAATCCTTCAATAATCTTATAACTAATAATAAACACGACTGCTGTCAATTTATGGGAAAAAAATATTTCCTTTTTTTTTTAAAAAAAAATGATGTTTGCTGTATTACAAATTTGTTATTTATCTTCTGACAGGTTATATAACCATAAATAAATGGTTATTTGCAATATAAACCTATATTCCAACAACTATTTATATATATAACTTTTTAAGCAACGAAATATAAAATGAAACAAAACATGAAGAACATAATAATCAGAACAGAATTCGAATTTCACGCAACAACAATCCTAATTTCGGCAAGTGTAAGGAAGACATCGTAAGATTCAGGAATCGCAATTTTGGCTGTTGACGGCTTATCTAAAGAAAAAGTAAAACTCGTCAAAGCCATTTTCGATTATCCAATTTGTGAAACGTTGAGACATGTATACACGACTTTGGTGCAGTTTCATAGAAACTGTATTAGCAATATAGAATATACGCCAATGCAGTTGTGTAATTGATGTTCTTTCTTCCTCCGATTACCTTTATTATGGGATAAATAATTTATTTTCGTTCGAGCGTAGAGAATTTGGAAATAACGAATGACTATATTCTTATCAAACAAAAAAACTTCTTTCATATATATACCGCCAAATGTACTTATATATTGTAGTATAACAACATTTGTAGAAAAAAATCAATTGAATATGAAAAAACATAATTGAAAATGACAAGAAAACACAAAATGTACATGTGTTTGAATTTAATTTCTATACCAAATAAATTTAGAAAATGCTTACTGTCAAAAAATGACTTGTGAAAAATACACTCTCTATTTGTTTGCTTTAAACTTATTAGTTAGGTTTGCTAGATATTTTTCACACCTTTTCACGCCAGATTCAAACACAAACTACTGTGATTACTATTAAGTTAAGGGCATCATTAAGTGACAAGATTACACTATGTCACAAGTCAAGAGTAAATGTAATCAAGGAAAGCTTAACATTTGATGCCTGTATATATAGACAAAAATCTTATTATTTTCATTCATTTACCAATTTAAAGCGTATAAATTTCAGTATCTCAGTAATAAATTAACATGAATTGTTCATATGCAACTCTTCCATTAATGGATCCCACTGGAAATGATGACTTGTTTGAAAATAAAAGCTATTGATTTCGACTATGATGGTAATATTTAAGAATGATTTACTCTTCAGTGATTGATTTATTTGTTTTAACGAAATTAACAAATGTCTACGAGCTTAAACTTTTACTTGTAACTTGAATTATTTATAATGAATATAATTATGTGCATTTTATGTTTTCAGATTCTTCGTCAGGCTATGAATCTACAGACATTTCTGATGTGGAATCAGTGAGTTCTTGGGGGTCACGTGAGCAGTCTTTGACAGCGGAGATCATATGACACCAACCACGAAGAAGTAATGAACTTCAAGTAGTACGCATGCGCTTTCCGAGCACCTAAATTAATTCTGGCAATGCCTGAAATGTGTGACGTCACGTTTTATAGTTGGACCACGTGAAGTGCCCGTACATGGTGTTTCGTGCCATCATGGGTACAGGGCGAGTAAAAGGTTTTAAGACAATCTTATTAATTTTTATTTTGTTTGAATATTTCGTGACTTTGTCCATTGTCGAAATTATAGAGTACCTCTCAATCGCCCCATTACATATTTATTCATACATTAGCTTTTTATTTCTAGAATCATGTATCAACTGTTTTGAAAAGAACACATGTCCATGGAAGCAGCTGATCAAGAAAAAAACTTAAAAAAGAACAAGAAAAGTAAGAAAAAATGCAACAGTTGGAATTGGTCGGTCATTATCACATGCAGAGACTTATTATTCCCTGTCAAGAAATACGATTCTGAAGTGTTCCGAATGTTGGTACAGTTTTATTCACTGCGGAAGTGTGAATATCACTGAAGAAACCGTTGCTGGTAAATATAATTATCTTATCACATTACAAAATTATAATTTAAAAAAAGGAGTTTACTGAAAACGTATGTACCAAAAAATCACCTTAGATAATATCGGAATGTATTAATTTTGAATGGCCATACTGATAATGTATTTATGCTTTAAACTTATACTGATTATTTTTCTTGTGTTTTCAGGTTTGTATTGTGCTGCCTCCCCAGTTTGAGCTTCGAGAATCTATGCAATGCGTGTTTAGATTTTGTCGAACGATGTATAAAGTCGGAAGAGCTGAGAACTTCTCTTTGTCTACACAGATGTTACAGTTCAGCCACCAAGCTACAAAAAATACTATTGATAAGGTAATTTTATTGAACTTGTAATAATGCCAAAAAAAATGTTTTTTCTGGAGTAATTATACAGCAACATTTAATGAATTGATTTATCTGGGCACATCTCATAAAATTTGATATGTTCGCATAATACAAAATTTGTCTACTACGTTTTAATATTTATGTTTTTTACTTTTCGTATATTCCCGTGTTGGACAACGCAATTGCCAGACTTGAGGAACACTGAATCTATGTTACAAGGAACTTCTTATAGATGTGCTGTAGTATTGAGTTGTAATTGTGAATTTGTTTGTCTGTTCTTATTTGTATCAATTGTTGCTGATATTTTTTACATTTTTTGATATTATAAGCTATAGAATGAAATAAAGAATAAAATTGAATACGTTTCTTGGTTAAAAAAATATTTTTCACATTAATTAAATAAGTAATCCTTTAATAAGAAACAAAATATGAAGACAAAAACCAAAATAAGTAGCTATTTATCTAGTGAAGAAGATTTCTATCAAATGCTTAACTTTGGGCTTGAAAATACGGTATAATCATGGAAGATTAAGACATTCAGACCTAATTCAATATTTGCATAATTATGCCAAAAAAGCTATTATATGTGTTGGTTATGCAAAATGTAAAATAGAAAAGAAAGAAAGGAAATATAGCCAATTAGTTAAAAGGGAAATAACTGTAAAACTATAGGGAATATTTCAGTTGTAATATTCTTTAACCGTCAAAACCTTTATGTTACCATATCATACCATGTAATGATATTAATGAGTGAAGGTTTAAAACTGAATTCAAATTACGATTCAATAAACTGGATACATGATTTGTATCTCAATAAGTTCAATTTATTTAAGCAATGAAACTAAACGAATACGTGCATAAAATCTAGTCCAGATCACGCCTTTAATTACATTCGTAAAATCGGCCGAATCCGATAATTTTCACGAAACAGCAATCCTAAATGTACGCAAGACAGTATCATCTGACAATACAATAAAGCAAATGTGGCAATAATCATAGAAGAAAATAAGAGAATCCTTAAGAAAGCCCAAACGGCAATATTGAAAATGTTGCAGGCTCGTGTTGATTGAGCCTGTTCATCGGACGGTATTGTCAAGTGCAAATTACCTCCACGCCCCTGCACCGGCTTAAGCAGAATTTAACATTGAACTTGTACATTTTGAAAACATTCGCAGATGTGTTCAGTGTGGCGTTTTATCATGGAACCTTCAATCTGTGACACGTAGTGCCATTCCATGAAAAGCGCATATGGTCCCCAGGTAAAAAATGCGTGTGCCGTAAACGATAAAAACAATGGGCGGAACTAAAATAAAATGGAATTTTGAAAGGGATCAGAGGTTATGAAGCCTGCATATCACAGACAATACGTCAAAAGACAAATTTAAAAGGCAGGGAGCACATATGCCTAGAGGATGATTCAACAGTATTCAAGTGAGGGAATACTAGGACAACCAGCTTCAACAAGAAAATAGTCCGATAGAAAGAACTAAAATTGCACAGAGCACCAATAAATGTTCGTGGCCTGAAACGATCTTTAAGGATCGGAAATATAACATCTCTGATTGAATGTACAGGGCATCTTAAAATCAATAATAGATAACTTTCTAGGTTAATCAACTAGTCAGAAACTTACAAATGTACATTGAAAAGATTTTATTTACATTCTGCTATGCAATTGATACTGGTAACGTTTACATTACCTGACAATTAGGCGTCCTTGTCACATTATGACAGGGAGTCGTTTAAATTCAGACATTTAATAGGAAAATACGTGAATGATGGAGTACTGAAACAAGGCATCGATAAGACAGGGTCGATTTAATCAGCGTGGTCGCTAAGGCATCTCGGACTTGTTAAATTGTTATGCTTCGTTAACTTATATATACTAGGACGAAAAAAAAACGCACGGGTCTAAATGATTGATTTAAGGAATTTAAATTGTATTATTGATTATTATAATTCATTTTTGTATGAAAATTCATCTGTATCGAACCACTGTATTGAATTTCAATCTGTGATTTCGATGTGATTTGAAAAAAAATACCCTTTTTAACGATGACCTTTCTTGTTTTGCGAACCAACGCCGACGCATATCAGCAATCTTGGTCCGATGTGTCCCTCCGATGCACAGTGTGGAGCCTGTCCGTCTTATGCATGGGAATTCACCAGTGTGAGTTTATCATGCCAGGGATGTCCATTCTTCAATGCAAGGCATGTTGTGAGCTGGACATGAATTTAGTGGGGCAGTTTGGACGGTCTCCTTACCATCCTATCCAGTTCGGCCCACAAATGTTCAATTGGGAACCAAAATCTGGACTGGAATGCTGGCCAATTCGAGTGGGTGTATGGGATGTTGGCAAGAAATTGCTGGCAAACTCTGCGTACATGTGGCATCTATATTTTAATATCTGACCGATTTTCATTATTTTAGGCCAAAGCAATAAAATATGTGTTGCAGATATTTTATGTACCGGCGGTTTCGTTTTTCGTCCTATAGTATATATAAATATGTTATTATTGTACTAAATTCTTCAAGGGTTATCTTTCTTTTTACGAGGAAAGATAATCATATTACTACATGTATCTCAATGTATATATATGTATACAAATTCTGATTGTAATTTAAGGAGAAAATGATGTTTTTCAGATTACTAGTCTTAACAAATTTATATTAAAGTCATACTTTAAATGATATGAAATGAAATTATTAAGAATATTAAGATTTCTTATGTCATGCTTGACCTTCTCCAATGAAAAGTTTATGTAAATCTAATATTAATTTTGTTCGCTGTATTATGCACATAAATCATGCTCACTTTGTATTGTACATGTATATATGTATGCTTGTATTGCCATCATGGGCGAATAGCCTTATGGAATAAATGAAATAAACTCATATAATAACTCATATAACTCAAACTCTAACAGATTGTTTCATAAAATGTGGTCGTTGATGAAGACTGCATGTATATTTGAAACAGCATTAAATACCAACTTCAATATATTTTCACATTTGAGAAAATTTCATCTGTACAAATCAAGTGTTTTATATAATACTGCATTATTGTAATGTCGCTTTTCATTGAATAATCTTGACGTTTATATTATTAGTTATAAAGACTTTTGACAGTCTGCTGATGCAATTATACTTAAGCGCCACTTGACTCTATGTTTTCTGTATTTTAACGCAAATGACGTGAGAGGAAAATGTATATACAAAAGTTTTGAAATAAGTATATTTCCATTCATATTTTGTATTATAAGATAACTATTTTACTCATGTTTTGCTGTGACAGATCACCATGTGTGGTTTTAATATGGTAAAATAGAAAATAATTGAAATGTCACTAAAATTTAGTTTTTGTTTTATGTATGCTAACAGATTGTTTCATAAAATGTGGTCGTTGATGAAGACTGCATGTATATTTGAAGCAGCATTAATTACCAACTTCAATATATCTTCACATTTGTGAAAATTTCATCTGTACAAATACAAGTGTTTTATATAATACTGCATTATTGTAATGTCGCTTTTCCAATTGAATAAGCGTGACGTTTTATATTATTAGTTATAAGACTTTTGACAGGTTATAAGGCATTTATATAAACGGTTGTTTTGTATATTTCAAACAACCGTTTATATACGGCCCATATAACCTGTCTAAAATTCTTTATAAACAATTTATAATACTGCAACTTCCTTTTCTACATAATGAAGTGAGATTTCTACATGATTGACAACAGCCATGTATATAAAACTATATAAACGTCACGATTATCCAATGAAAAGGACGTTACAGACGTGCAGTATTATAGTAACCTTATAATACTGCACGTTTGGTAACGTCGCTTTTCATTGGATAATCGTGACGTCTATATAGTTTTTTTTAATACTGAATTCTGCCTAGCTGCTCGGGTCATATTTACAAAACAGCCGTTTATATCGGCCATATAACCTGTCAACAATCTTTATAACTAATTAATATACCGGCTGCTGTCGATTCATAAAGAAATCTTATTTTTCCTCTTAAAATGATGCTTGCTGTATTATAAATTCGTTATAAAGATTATCGACAGGTTATTATGCCGTATATAAACGGCTATTTGCAATATAACCGTTAATACAGGGCCATATAACCTGTCAATAATCTCTATAACTAATAATATACACGACTGCTGTCAATTTATGGGGAAAAAATATTTCCTTTTTTTTTAAAAATGATGTTTGCTGTATTACAAATTTGTTATTTATCTTCTGACAGGTTATATAGCAATAACTAAATGGTTATTTGCAATATAAACCTATATTCCAACAACCATTTATATATATAACTTTTTAAGCAACGAAATATAAAATGAAACAAAACATGAAGAACATAATAATCAGAACAGAATTCGAATTTCACGCAACAACAATCCTAATTTCGGCAAGTGTAAGGAAGACATCGTAAGATTCAGGATTCGCAATTTTGGCTGTTGACGGCTAATCTAGAGAATTTGGAAATAACGAATGACTATATTCTTATCAAACAAAAAACTCTTTCATATATATACCGCCAAATGTACTTATATACAAAAAACAACAACAACAAAATCCTTATATTGAGTTGAGAACTGTACGTGTATGCTCCCGACAATAAATTCTTGATTTATGCAATAACAACAACATTGTAATAACAACATTTGTAGAAAAAAATCAATTGAATATGAAAAACATAATTGGAAATGACAAGAAAACACAAAATGTACATGTGTTTGAAATTAATTTCTATACCAAATGCATTTAGAAAATGCTTACTGTCAAAAAATGACTTGTGAAAAATACACTCCCTTATTTGTTTGCTTTAAACTTATTAGTTAGGTTTGCTAGATATTTTTCACACCTTTTTTACGCCAGATTCAAACACAAACTACTGTGATTACAAGTTTCAAGTTTCAAATTTATTAGCATCATCAGCAAATCAATTGCCTTTGGCCATTTACAAAGAAAACACATGAAGTATGGCAAAGACATACAATACAGAATAGTATAATAACAATACAAATTCATACAAACAAAAACTTTCATGAAACAATTAAGTTTCAAGGGTATATTTACGCAATTCAAAAGCTTCTTAATAAATTTCGATAATAAATCAGTTTCTTTTTGCTGTTACAAGACATAATACTATTAAATTTATTCAAGGAAGGCCATGATATTGTTACCAAGGTATTTCTGACGAATTTGAGAGTATTTTGTACAACATAGGAGAAAATGATATTCGGTTTCTGTTACATTTTGATTACACATTTTACATAGACGATTTTCTCTATCTAATCTACTATATAGCTAGTTCTACCTCTAAATTGTGTGAACAAAGTCTTAAACATGTGAAAGTGTTTTTCTATGCATATCACTGGTAATCTTATCTAAATAAGTTTCATAGCTAAATGTTGTTTTAAATTGTCTGTAAAAATCTAATTTAGATATATTATTTAACGATGTATTCCATTCTTGTATAAACTGATCACGTAATGTTCTTTTTAACAAAAGGAAAATAATCATACTTGTATCGAAGTTAAGTCTTATATGCGAATATCCAAGGTGATCTAAAATGGAATGAATGCGACTTGCCAACAAGAAATATTTACATTGTTGCATTGGTCAATATAAGGCATTAAAAATAGGCATGTTTACAGAATTTTTAATTTTCAACCAGTATTTGAGTGCTCTCTCTTTTGCAACAATAGACATGGAAATATCCCTAATTCCCCATAAATTGCCATATAGGTGTCTGTTTACGTTTACTCCTAACAAATATTTTAAAAATTCTTATATGTAGTTTAATCTACTTCTTTGAAATTGTAACACCCCAAATTTCCGATCCATAAAGCAAAATAGGTACAACCATAGAATTAAAAGTTGTAATTTGGTTTTGATATCTAATTTAACTCTATCAAAAATAAACATCAATTATGGTATGCCTTAAGGGCCTGGTCTGACAACGATTTAACTGCATTTAGAAGATTTCCAGTGTATGAGAATTTAACACCTAGATATGTGAAATTATTCAACAATTTCAATATTTTCATTATTTATAAAAAAGGAACGTTATTATGATCAAGTTCTTCTCTTTTCAAAAACACACACTTTTGTCTTATTTACATTGACTTTCAAACCCCACTTTAACGAGTAATCATATATTTTGTCTAACTGTGCTGTAAAACTATTAGGATCAGTTGTGAACAGTACAATGTCGTCTGCAAAAAGTATCATATACATAGATAATAGCTCTAGATCTTTATTAGTCATTGCATTTATATCAATATTTGCAGAAATATCATTTATGAAAAGTATGAATAGCAAAGGAGACAATGGTTCTCCCTGTTTCAAACCCAACGTTACATCGAAAAAATCTGACATAGACATACTAGAAGATATTTTTCACACAACATTTTACATTACTATATATATTTCTAATCATGTTAATCATTTTACAGCTAACGCCAGATTGAAGTAGTTTTATCCATAGCTCATCTCTCACAACAGTGTCAAATGCCCTTTGGTAGTCGATAAAAGCGCACCAAAGTTTTTCCTTTTTCGATAAAACTTTTTTGAATAATAGTATGTAGCAAAAAAATGGCGTCAGCTGTAGAACGATTATCACGAAAGCCAAATTGTTCATCACAGAAAATATTTTCTTCTTCACACCATTTATTTATTCTGTTCCTAAGCGTTAAAGAGAAAATTTTGGCTATAACATTCACTAAGGTAATCCCTCTATAGTTAGAAGGGTCATGAACATCGCCTTTCTTATAAATAGGTACAATTATACCTTTACACCAAGCCTCAGGGTAAATTCCTGATTCGAATATTTTATTAAATATTATACAAAGATATGGTGATATAAAATCTTTCGCGTCAATAAAAAAGTCAGCTACATTGTTTTCGTAATCACAACTTTTATGGCGGTTTAATGTAGAAATAGTTTTTATAATTTCATTAACAGTCAAAGGTGAATCTAAAACATCAATTATAACGGTTTCATCACGTGAGAATCTCTCAGAATCAGAATTCAGTTGTATATTTGGTGAATTAGAAAAAGTAGAAAAATAATTTTTAAAGTCGCTCAAACTAACATTGTTATGAGTTTTATCACGTTTTTTAAAATTTTTTATGTACTTCCAGAATTTGCGGGGAAACTTCCTACTAACATCTGTTATTTTAGTTTTTTTCCTGATTATAAAATTTTTTCTTTGCATGACGTTTAGTTTTTGCGAATTCATTTCTAAATTTTAAAAATGAGAATTTGTTCTCTTCTTACAAGTAGTTGTGGTCCTTGAGTGCCTGTTTAGCACGGAAAAATGAGGGCTTTTGCATCTCGACATTTTTCGTTGAACCATGTAGATTTTTTTCTGTTTGGTGATAGGGACAGACGAAAATGTTTTACTAAAAGTTTGAAACGATAAATCATGCACAAGTTTAGAAAAAGCATCAACACCCTGGTTCACATCAATATCACTAGACTCAAGTTTTCTTATAATGTCGTCAAATAAATCAGTTTTACTTAAAAGTAAATTAAAAAATTTATCCTTTTCTGTTATATCCCAAACAATTTTATCATACGAATAATTACATTTACTGTCAATCTGTGTAGCATTACATTTTAAAGAAAAAATGATAGGACAATGGTCCGAATATTCAGTTAAATCCATTACACACATGTTAGATATATATTTAAAATTATCACATTTAGTAATCAAATAGTCTACAGTACTTTGTATAGGCTTATTTCTTTTAACCGAATGAAAAGTACAGTGGCCTGGCGAAATACGCCCGTTTGTAATACACATATTGTTTTGTTTACAAAGTGTCAGTAATTTCACACCAAATGGATTAACATGTTTATCATGATTTTCACGCACAAGTAGATTTTCGCTTTGATCTTCATTCTCCGGCATACAAACATAACGGTCTAACTGTAAGTCTGATATAAAATCTGGTTCTTCACCGGTGCGTGAATTTAGGTCACCAAGTAAGTATATATCGCCCAGGTCACTATACTTTCGGAGCTCTGTATTTAAATGTTCAAAGAAATCAAAATCAAACAATGGAGAATTAACATGTCTGTAGACAGCAGAATCTTCAGGTGGAATGTAGCAAACACAAAAGTATTGGTCATTTTCACACTTTGAGTATTCTTTTTTTAATTTAAACCAAAGAATACCGTTTACATTTAATGACACTAACTCGACGGCGTTACGGTAAATTTCTTTGAAATACACAATAACACCCCCGCTATCCCGTTTTGCCTTTCTATTTATTTTAGGTCTTGGACATTCAAAACAGTCGTATCCTTTAATATCAACATTTGACAGATTAGAGTTCCAGCATTCGGTTAACAAAAGAAAATCAAAATCAGATACAAAATTAACAAAATCGCAGTCACTTAATTTGGATTTTATACCCTGTACATTCCAGAGTAGAAATGATAACTGTTTCTCGTTGTTTCCCTAATAAGTATCATAACCGGCACGTGACACCGTATCTACCGTAAACATTTTACCGTCAATACAAAGTTTATCATATGATAGCCAAGCATTCTTATTGGCTCGTTTGGCAGCAATGAGGGTAGGAATTAACTTCCTCCGTTTCTCCTGCACCGCTTTCGGGAATTGGTCACCGACTCGGAACGAGGGATGATCTTGATCTTTGGTCACATCACGCACACGCTCTTTAACTGTTAACTTGTCCTGGTAGAAATTGAACTTAACTACTATTGGTCGTGTTTTACTGTTTACATAATTTCCAATACGATGGGCCCTGTCTATTTTTTATTTTTTCTCTGGCGTCAGTAATATTGAGTGTATTTTGAAGAAAGCTATAAATTTTGTTCATACAATTTTCGGATTTTCTCTCATCAAACGATTTACATTCATCAAGACCAAAGAATAATAGGTTGTCCCTCATAGATCGGGATTGAAGATCTTGTACCTCTTCTAATAGATTGTGATTTTGTTTTTTCAGGGTATCATAGTCATTCGAAAGCTGTTTTATACGATCTCTCTCCCCCTTTAGGACTGAGTCAATAGATTTCTGTTTCTCAAGCAGTTCATCACACGTTTGGGAATCCATAGCACGACTGGCTTCTACATCTAATATTCGACCGTTATTTTCTAAAACTGATGATTCAAGCGAGGAGACTCTATTTTCCATCAGGGTCATTTTCTGTGACATTGATGATAATTGCTGTTCAATATTATCAAGTTTTTGCAGACGATTTTCTAATGAATTCAGTTTATCAAGTACAGTTTGTTGAAACTCGCTAGTTTGTGGTGTTTGAGAAATGAACGGCTGGTTCACTGGCTGCGATAATGCCTGAGATAATGGCGATGTCGGAATCATGTGATTTTGATACGACGAAGGAGTAAAATATTGAAGAGGCATAATCTGGGGCATTACACCTTGGGGAGACGCCGCCATATTCATTGATTGAGACATTTTTGTACAGTTTGTTTGACGTTTAGCGGGAGTTTCACTCACCAATACTGGGGACGTTTGTGATTTAGTCCTTTTTTTAGATCCTTTGTTCCGTAGACCCATTCGAAATTTTATGTTTTATATCCAAATCTGAACAATTTCACATTTTGTGTAGTCCATATTCAATCAAATCCAACTTTTACACTTATTTGTTATAAATTTACAAGATTTTGCTCTTTAAATCCGTCTGTTTCTTTAAATTTTTATTTGAAAATTTTCATACAGAAATTTTGACCGCCATACTTCACGCATGCGCACTTCCTATTAAGTTAAGGGCATCATTAAGTGACAAGATTCACTATGTCACAAGTCAAGAGTAAAATGTAATCAAGGAAAGCTTTAACATTTTGATGCCTGTATATATAGACACAAATCTTATTATTTTCATTCATTTACCAATTTCAGCGTATAAATTCAGTATCTCAGTAATAAATTAACATGAATTGTTCATATGCAACTCTTCCATTAATGGATCCCACTGGAAATGATGACTTGTTTGAAAATAAAGCTATTGATTTCGACTATGATGGTAATATTTAAGAATGATTTACTCTTCAGTGATTGATTTATTTGTTTTAACGAAATTAACAAATGTCTACGAGCTTAAACTTTTACTTGTAACTTGAATTATTTATAATGAATATAATTATGTGCATTTTATGTTTTCAGATTCTTCGTCAGGCTATGAATCTACAGACATTTCTGATGTGGAATCAGTGAGTTCTTGGGGGTCACGTGACAGTCTTGACAGCAGATCATATGACACCACCCACGAAGAAGTAATGAACTTCAGTAGTACGCATGCGCTTTCCGAGCACCTAAAATTAATTCTGGCAATGCCTGAAATGTGTGACGTCACGTTTATAGTTGGACCACGTGAAGTGCCCGTACATGGTGTTCGTGCCATCATGGGTACACGGAGTAGGTAAGAATCTTAGTTTTATTAGGCTGAATATTTCGTGATTTGTCCACTCGAAAGTAATAGAGTACCTCAATCGCCCCATTACATATTTATTCATACATTACTTTTTATTTCAGAATCATGTATCAACTGATTTTGAAACACATGTCCATGGAAGCAGCTGATCAAGAAAAAAACTTTAAAAAGAACAAGAAAAGTAAGAAAAATGCAACAGTTGGAATTGGTCGGTCATTATCACAGAGACTTATTATCCCTGTCAAGAAATACGATTCTGAAGTGTTCCGAATGTTGGTACAGTTTATTCACTGCGGAAGTGTGAATATCACTGAGGAAACCGTTGCTGGTAAATATAATCACTAATCACATTACAAAATTTATAATTTAAAAAAAGGAGTTTACTAAAAACGTACGTAACAAAAATCAACTGATAATATCGGATGTATTACTTTTGAATGGCCATACTGATAATGTATTTATGCTTTAAACTCATGATATTTTTTGTTGTGTTTTCAGGTTTGTATTGTGCTGCCTCCCAGTTTGAGCTTCGAGATCTATGCAATGCGTGTTTAGATTTTGTCGAACGATGTATTAAGGTCGGAAGAGCTGAGAAACTTCTCTTTTCTACAAGATGTTACAGTCAGTACAAAGCTACAAAAATACTATTTGATAAGGTAATTTTATTGACTTGTAAATAACTGTCGAAAAAAAGATTCCAGATTAATTTGACAGGCAACAGTTTAACTGAAATGATTTTATATGGGCATATCTGCATAAAATATTTATATTGTCGCATAATATACAAATATTTGTCTACTCGTTGTTTATATTTTCATGTTTATACTTTTCAGATATATTCCGTGTTTGACAGACGCCACATTGCCAGACTTGAGGAGACACGTGTATGAATGCACTATGTTACAAGGAACTTCTAATAGATGTGCTGTAGTATTAATTGTTATTTGTTGTCTGTTCATGGATCAATTGTTATTGATATTTTTTACATTTATTGATATATAAGCTATGAATGAAATAAAGAATAAAAATGAAACGTTTCTTGGTTAAAAAATATTTTTCACTTAATTAGAATAAGCAATCCTCTACATAAGAAACAAAAATATGAAGACAAAAAGCCAAATAAGTATCATTTATCTATGAAGATAAAATAACGGTAAAAACATGGCAAGATAAAGAAATTCACACCTAATTCAATATTGCATTAATTATGCCAAAAGCTATATATGTGTGGTTTATGCAAAATGTAAAATAGAAAATGAAAGAAAGGAAAATATAGCAATAAAGTAATAGGGAAATAACTGTAAACTATAGGGGAATATTCAGTTGACGATTCTTTAAACCGTCAAAACTTTGTTCCATACATTACATGAATGATATTGAATGAGTGAAGGTTCAAAACTGAATTCAATTACCGATTCGAATAAAACTGGATACATGATTTATCCAATGAGTTCAATTAATTAAGCAATGAAACTAAACGAATACATGCATAACATAGTCAAATCACTCGTAAATCGGGCCGAAACACGAAACAGCAATCCTAATGTACGCAAGACAGTATCATCTGAAATACAATAAAGCAAAATGTGGCGATAAAATAGAGAAAATAAGAATCCTTTAAGAAAGCCCAACACGGCAATATTGAAAATGTTGCAGGCTCGGTTTGATTGAGCCTGTTCATGGACAGTATTGTCAAGTGCAAATTACCTTCCACGCCCCATAGCACCGGCTTAAGCAGAATTTAACATGAACTAATACAATTTTGAAACCTCCGCAGATGTGTTCATATGGCGTATATCATGGAACCTTCAAGAAAGGCATTCAGACCTTTGTCTTTATTTTATCAAAAGCTACATATGTGTAGTTTATGCAAAATGTAAATGTAAAATCGAAAATGAAAGAACGAAAGGAAAATATATAGAGGATATTAAATGAGTGTAAGTTTAATACTGAATTAATTGCACGAGTTGAATAAAATTATATTATGCGAGCCTGTGGCGAGCATAATATTATTTTATTCAACGAGTGCAATGAATTCAGTATTGAACTTACACTCATTTAATATTCTATTTATCACATACCAAAAATAAAGACCGTTTAAAGTGAAATAAGAGTAATTTTACATTGACGCGCCTATAGTATAACGTTAACATTTAGCGCGTCTTTACACTATGTTTGTATAACGCTAATGACGTCGCGTCAAAATATATGCACGGCCGTGCAATACCATATTTACGGAGTCGCAAAATCGGCACGGGTGTGTGATAAAGCCATTTATTGTTCATTCTTGTTGGTTAAAGGGAAATAACTACATGTATACGAAAATTTTGACGATGCTTAAATTCTTCAAAAATATATTGTGTTCTCTTTAGTGCACGAGAAAACAATGGGCGGAACTAAACAAAATGGAATTTTGAAAGGGGACGAGACTTTTAACTGTTGAAAACTGAGTACCGCGCAAGCCGGTATTGGTGGGCGTGAGGGATGTTGCACACCATTATTATCCTTAATGTACATACTCAATCAAGCCGAGTCTGCAATGTTTATATAATTTTGTTTTGATTCATGCTTCCGTGGGATCAAGCTTTATCCAGACTTTTTCTATCAAATTTGCTTAGATGAAAAGAAAATCTTGTCAGATAATTGTTTAGCATTGTATAAATCCTCATTTAACGTCGAAATGCTCGAACCCATGATTTCTGGGTTGAGATGCAGACACCTTAAAGAATAGGCCACCGCTCCCCTTAAATTTAATGGTTGACGGATCACTGAGGAAATCGTTGCTGATAAATATAAGTATGTAATCACATTACAAAATTTAGAATTGAAAAAAGAGTAAACAACTGTAAACGTTTGTAACAAAGAGGCGTCCGACAATATCGGATGTATTACATGTGAATGGCCATACTGATAATGTATTTGTGCTTCACTCAATGTGATAATTTTTCTTGTGATTTCAGGTTTGTTTTGTGCTGTCTCCCAGTTTGAGCTTCGAGATCTATGCAATGCATGTTTAGATTTTGTCGAACGATGTATAAAGGTCGGAAAAGCTGAGAAACTTCTCTTTTCTACAATATGTTACAGTCAGCACAAAGCTACAAAAATACTTTTTGATAAGGTAAGTTAATTGACTGAAAAAAAAGTTTCAAAAATAATGTTTATGATAGACAACTGAATTGTTTTCATCTGAGCATATCTGCATAGATTTTTTTACCTGTATCGCATTTTAAATAAACAATATTTTGTCTATTTGTTTTTAACCCTTTGTTTATATATTCATGTTTGTATTTTTTAGATATATTCCGTGTTGGACAGACGATGCATTGCCAGACTTGAGGAGACACATGTATAAAAACACTGTGTGACAAGAAACTACTACAATGTTATTTATTGTTGTCTGTTATCGAACTATTTCAATTTGTTGTTGATGTTTTTTACATTTGTTGATATATATGTATGAGCTATGTATTAAATAAAAAAAGATGTTTAAAAATCTTTTCACTTACATGTTAGACGAGGGCAAAAGATTATTCTAATAATAAATTGTATGATCAGTAGTCTTAATAGCGGAGACATACAGAACATATATAAATAAAAATTCATTGGAAAAGATAACTTAACCAGGTTTAAAGATTGAATTTTTCTGTTATATATTAATCTGAGCTGCATTCAATCATAAAATTGATTAATTACAACGAAGGGAAATAACTTCATAATGAAATCTATTTGTTTTAATTTTTGTTACCTCCCTTACATTTATAACTTCTTCACCACACCATCGACTATTTAACAATTTAACACAATTGTGGCACCAGAAACCACTAATTCGTATAACTTTTTTGAAATAATTTCTTTATGGATTAAAAATAAACACATCTAACCGACACTGAGTATGTTAACTCGCAATTAAAATCGAAAGGGGATATTGAAATGACTGGATAAATCGGATAGTGGGTGTTGAAATGGCACTGGCTGTCTGTCCGGATAAATCGGATAGTAGTCTCAACATTTCGACTGCAAGACCGACCGATTTTATAATCTGATATTTCTTAGATGTCTGTCTATAAGGGTGACCATCGTCTATATAATAAAAAGCCCTAAAGCGCACAATCTGTTGGGCTAATCGGTTAGGGGATGTTGAAATGGCACTGGCTGTTCATCCGGAATAATGCCATTTTTGTCAGTTTATATGAATCAGTGGCTAGTCAGTGCCTACTCACTTTTCTCAAGAATATATAAAATATTACTGTCTTCATGTTCTACGGTGGCACAAAGGTGACATGTGTGTATGGAAGCTTGAATTGACCCCCCGAGATGCCGTGTTCGAGATAATACGCATGTGCATGTGCATGTCGACTTATTTTAAGGCGATACGATGTGTTGTGTCGTCGCTTAACGTAACAAGTACAAATGTTGCTGCAATGCAGCAATTGAGAAGCTCCGCGCAAAAAAATACGCTTATTACAGATACCTTACCAAATTATTCCTACGCACAGGTCATGTGTTATATTCAGATTAAGTACTATTGCAGATTTTTTCCGAATGTTTTGTAAACCATTTTTTGCATAATTATACTTATCTTATGCACTGTCCATAATTAAAAAGAGGGGCCAGATATTTAATTTGAAAAAAAAATGCTTTCACTGATGCCTACCTGATAAGGAAAGTAATTCCATTGAATACAAACATGTAAATGTTATGTGACATGACTGTACTGTGTTCTGTTTGTGTCACTACTGTAGTCAGTAATATAAGATGATAAAAATATAGAAGTCTGTTTTTATTATTATTATAATTGTAACAAATATACAAAAAGTAACAAAAGGGAATAATATATTAATAATATAGTAATATTACATGCATTTTTTTATGTCAAATTTTAAAAAAATATGGTTTCTTTCAATACTGATAGAAGACTGTTACCTGAATATTAGGCAGGTATGAGGAAATTCACTATGCGAGTCAAAGATATAAAAGCTACTTGACATTGGTGATATAAAGAGCTATTGTTAATTGATTTATTGGGAATAAAACCATTCATAAAAAAAAACAATACACCTCATGTTGAAACTGCATATCAAAGTTTCTTATCTATCTATCTATATATAGTCTATGCCTAATAAGGGTCCTTCCCGCCGTTCGAGCACAAAATGCAGCTTTCGCTGTCGAGTACGGACTCCGCCGGATATGTCACCAGTCATGACCCGAATCTTGAAACACTGAGTGTTGATAATTTACCTTTCTGCAATGGCGTGCATTACCAATGTTACCACAGAAATGTAACCTTATATACTAAAGTTATAATTATTTCAAAACAACCAATATATCAACATGTTATTATTAAACATTTAGTTTCATAAATATAAATTAAGAATAATAATCAAAAACAAAATTATTAAAATATAATGCCTGAAATCTTCTTTATATTGACAAAGTGACATGATTTTTATTAAAGTTTTATGCCTGAAATCTTCTTTTTATTGACATGATTTGATTTATTGATTAATATGAACAAGTGTGTATTAATTCAGACACGGGCACAAATGCTATTTTTATAATGTTGATAATAAACTTAAAACATTCACAAGACCACGGCCTTAACAGAAACCTTATCATTTTTAATTTAACACAACGGTTCTTGATTTGGTGTGCTTCTTTGGGGGCTACATGGAAATGACAAAGCTAAAACGTTCCAGTGTTCCGTGGTATTTTTCATAGAATTCTGCATCTCATGTCTCCATGAACATTGCTAATATTTCTGTCAACCGCCAAAGAATGGCCCGCGCATGTGCAAAGAGGGTGCCGTTTCATAATAATACCGATAGGATTACGAATCGTGAATATAAGATGATCGGTTGTGTCTTTTAAATGATTTAGAGATGACTTACTACCAAGACTATCCTGAAGGTAGAATGAGGTTATCAATATATTAAACGTATTAACTCAGCCATGATTTTATAGAAGCAGGGCTCCAGATGTCATGAAAATGTATTTAAAAAGTAAATATTGTGAAGCGAACAAGTATTTTAATTTGTACAGTGCAAACAGAGCTTACAATCCCGTCCAATGCAAAAAGGGTGTAAAATATACAAAAATAGCCCTTATTCCATTGCTAACGCAGTAGAAATAAAGTGAAAAGTGCACATGACACAACGTCTCATTATTGTGAACATTTGTGCCAAGTATTAACAAAATCCCTTGATTTATGAACAAGTTATAGACCGGACACAAAATATACCCTATAACAGACTATGTTAATCTTTGACCTGTAGGTGTGACCTTGACCTTGACCTTGGAGGTAGTGGTGCTCGTGTTGCACATCATATCATTATTGTGACCATTTGTGTCAAGTATTTTCAAAATCCATTGATCTATGAAGATGATATAGACTCGACATAAAATATACCCTCTAACATACTATGTTATTTTTTCTCTAAGTGTGACCTTGAACTTGGAGGTAGGGATGCAGGTGTTGCGCATGACACATTGTCTTATTAATGTGACTATTTGTGCCAAGTATTTTCAAAATGCTTTGATCTATGAAAACGTTATGGACCGGACACAAAATATACCCTATAACAGACTATGTTAATCTTTGACCTCCAAGTGGGACCTTGACCTTGGAGTTAGGTGACCAGTTGTTGCGCATGACACATCGTCTTATTATTGTGAACAATTGTGGCAAGTATTTACAAAATCCATTCAAAGATAAGAATGTTATGGCCGGACACGACATATACCCTCAAATAGACAATGTTGGCCTTGAATGAGCAAGTGCGACCTTGACCCTGGAGGTAGGGGTCTGGTTGTCGCGCATTACACATCGTTTTATTATAACAAACATTTGTCCCAAGTTATTTCAAATTCCTTTGATAAATGACAAAGTTATGGACCGGACTTGAAAGTATGACGGGCAGACAGACGGACGGACGGAGCCTATTTCTACATCCCCCTTTTTTATTCGAAAAGGCGGGGGACAATAAACCCCAATTATGGAAATATATATTAATTTTTCTTGCATTGTAGTATAATAATGCACGCTTTATTTAATTTATCCCTCAGGCCTATCGGTCTTCGTGATTATATTCCTACACATTTGAACTCGAACCCTACATTATTCTAAAGTTTAAAAATAAATAATGGTACAATTTATACATCAGAGTGAAACTGTAATAGTATTGTGAATCTCTTTTTAAAACATTCAAATCTTATTTAAGGATATTATATAGTAATAATTGAGGATAAATGTACATTTTTGCATTAGCATCTGCAGAAGCACGAGGAAGTATTTGAATTAAACTATTAAGAACATGAATGTAATACGGAATTCCATAAACGACAGCCTACTGCTCACTGCCTACTGCTAACTGGACAGCCTGCTGCTCACTGGCTACTGCTTACTGCTTATTGAAAGTCTAAGTCTATGTATGGATCAAATAGAAGTATTCCGAATGTACACACATGTGCGCCCGCCATTTTGTTGAAGGTAAACTTTGCGGAAAACAATGGTAAATAATTAAAAAGGATTATTTTATAGCCTGATAATTTGTAATTTCGAATTCATTGCAATGACTTGTGTACGTCCCACCATTGCACACTGCTTTGATTATGTTATGAAATGGTTCCACGTGCCTCTTGCACAGGTGATTGATAAATTGTCAAATATAGGACGCATTTTAGGGTAAACCAGCTTAATAATAAATTTTTCACAAAGAATCTGTGTTCAACAATCAACATGGATGGGATTGAGCCCACTATTTCTCGCTTGAGAGGCGGAGATCTGGACCATTATGTCAACACTCCTTTATCATATTTAGAATTTCATAGTTTATTAAACATTCTCTCATAATCAAACATGTGTGAGTTCATTTACGAGATCATTTTGGTTCAGTTTTTATTGGCTGTTAGTTATATAGCTTATAAATGTGTAATTCCTTATTAAATGTTATGCATTTATGTTAAGTTGATTGCAACTCTTGATAGTTTATGTTGCAAAGATGCTTTGAAGGTTAATTATAGAATCAATTTTATTCCAGTACAGAGGATGATAAATCTGACAGAAACATTTCAATGGAGGAACAGCCTATACTTTCATTGACTTCACAGACAAGTAATAGAACCAATACACCTGTATAAAAATATGGAAATTACAATGGAAGAGGAAAAGGACTACATAAATGTATTGGTTCTTATAGAGAGTTTAACTGGCTTCCTTCTGAAAGCATAAACAAAGACAAACTTGGCTGTATTCAAATTGTTTCAAAAACGTTCAATATTTCAATGACATAAAGAGTGCAAACATGAAGTGATAAATTGGATCAGCTTATTTTACTTTTATAAAAAGCCATTGTGCTATTGAAGAACTCTGAAAAATAATAGATTCTTAATTATTTAAATTTACTAAAAAATTTCTGATAAACAAAATGATCATGTTAATGTTACAATATGAGCCGTGTCATGACAAAACCAACATAGTGCGTTTGCGACCAGCATGGATCCAGACCAGCCTGCGCATCTGCACAGTCTGATAGGATCCATGCTGTTCGCTATCAGTATCTCTACTTGTAGTAGGGTTTGTAAGCGAACAGCATGGATCTTGATCAGACTGCGCGGACGTGCAGGCTGGTCTGGATCCATGCTGGTCGCAAACCCATTATGTTGGTTTTGTCATGACGCGGCTCATATATTTTTTGACGTGTTTGTTTAAAATCCATCTTTTATATAATTTTTATAATTATCTTGTTAACAAACACACTTAAAAGTGAACTTTAAGGTTGGTTATTTTTTCTATTTCTTTTTGCCATTACCGCAAGTAAAACCAATGAGCAAATCTGCCTTCGTATTTGCCAGAATCATCTAATGAAAGTCATTACTATTTCTATCAGGTTCTAGAAGTTTGACAACTAAGGTAAACAGTTCTAAGACATCGTAATAGTGTAGAGCTTTTATGGTATAATATGAAGCATTTTTAAGTTACCTTTCTTACAACGTGTATATCACTTTATATTGCAGTCTTTGCAGAGTATATTTACATTAATATGATTAATCTCGTAACAATTCTATAATTCATAACAGAACTTTGAATTATAATTCTGCTCTTATATTGATTACTTTTCCCGAAACTTTACAAATATTTTATATAGATTTTGATTTTTTTACAGGCGTGTATTAATTTTTATCTTTAAATAATTGTGTATACAAGAAAATATTAGCTTACTGGTCTCATTATTGGGACTAAACATACTTTTTATGTGGTGTTATAATCAATAAGTGTATTTTGTTTTTCATTTTAATTGTAAATAAAAGTTCTTTAAAAATAAAATATCATAATTTTCTTGTAATTTTGTTTATGTTTAGCTCCATGGAAAACAAAATAATGATAAAATGAAATGTAAATGGTTATACATGTATATATATATGTTAACCACGAAGCAAAGTTTCTTTGTTGAATGTTGTAACATGACCAAGTTGGAAAAAACAATAATCAACTTGTCCACATTTAAATAGTGTCTTAGTCCATCAATTTTAAATGCATAGGATCGCAAAAAGTATGTATTAGGAAGATGAAAATTACGTTATATTATTAGTTCCATAAGAAATACATCTGAAGCTCCAATATCTGGCAAGTTAACTGAATATTTCACTTCAAAACAGCTTTACAAGATCACCTAAAGACAATGAAATAAAAAGACGGCCGTCCAGCAATATATTGATTAATCTGTTTTTCTTTCCTGTTGTTTTAATGCCTTTATCATAAGTTATAAAAATCAGAATGTAACACAGGCAAAACTGCAAAAATTTAAGAATTACATGCGGAAGGCCTCAAATTTAGGATACCGCAGTTCATCATATCGTTAAACAAATACTAACATTCCTTTGTATTAAATAATAATGCCCACGTAAGATCTTTCAATGATTTTATTATGCATCGACTTTCTTATTATAACACAATAATTGACATGTTAGTCATCATGCTTTTGTCGAATATCTTTTTAACATCTACTATAGTAACATTTTCTTGTTAAGGTATAAATGTACGGTCTACAAACACCAGAACAAGTATTAACTTTTTAGATACAACTAAACGTTTCCATGTATGATTTGGACAACGAAGTGTGTATATCAGAATAAACTACTGGTAATCCGAGACGTGACTGGTATATATAATTTTGTCTGAAAATCGTTTTGAGCACCATTATCTAGATACTTTTCGAACAAAATATGATAGCATTATTTTCAAAATGCGAACATAAAACTGACCGTTGTAATTTAAATGAAAAACAACGACGTTCATGACATTACAAGGCCTCCGTTTAAAAATATCATTAAGCACAATAGTTATAGGATAGGGTCAATATCATTTAATGAACAAATATTATAATATACATGTTATATTGTAGATGTATCTAAATGACTGTCTTTTACAAGCTTGAACAGGGATATACATGTATAAATAATTCAGCAAGCAGTTTTATTTGGTAGCTCAAAATTACCGAACAAGATTTAATGACAGAATTTTTTTTGTAATATTTGGTTTGATAACATTTTTATAAAGTTAACAGGTCTATGATTTGGAAAAGTTCCAGATGCCTGCAAAGATGTATACTTATATTTCTGCTTAGTATAACGAGAATTATACATGTACATGTATAAATGTAACGAGTCCCAAGGTTTCAGTCAAAGGCTTCATAAATGATACAGAGTACTGTAATTCCTTGACCAATACTGTTTCAAACGGCCTCATTGTAACATATAAACACATTGGAAGAAGTACGTAAAAAGCCAACATTTGCTTTCAGGCTTTTAATCGGGTATTAGACAGGTGTTACAGTTGGCATTTATCATTCAGCATTAAACAGTCGCTGTAAGCATTAAGCAGTTGAAAGTAAGCAGTTGACAGTAGGCAGTTGACAGTAAGCAGTTGACAGTTGACAGTAAGTAGTTGACAGTAGGCAGTTGACAGTAAACAGTAGGCTGTCGTTTATGGAATTCCGTATGAATACGTTCGAGGGCTTTTATAAATTTTTATTCACTTCAAAAAAGTTCATCAACGCTATTCTGGCATTAAAGTATACGTCTTATAGGTAATTCCGGGTTTCAATATCCATATCCCCATTTATTTGACAGCTATGATTTGAAAATGAAACTATATACGGGTAGCTATCGCAACTTCTCGGCTCTGTACGTCCGTCAAACTTCGTTTTCATCTTCGTTAATGTTTATACCTGATTCAAGAATAGAGACAAAATATATCAATAACATTCTTCCTACCAATAATCATTATATTTTTGCAGCTAAAGTTACTTCACACATTCTGAAGTACACACATTCTGAAGACAGCTAAAATCATAAAAACTCTAAAATCTGATTTCTTGTTGCGCAGTAAAAGCAGTTCCGAATGTTGAAATAAAAAGCTCACAATAAATGTCAAATTCTTTTCAGGTATATAAAGATGATTATATGAGCCGCGTCACGACAAAACCAACATAGTGCGTTTGCGACCAGCATGGATCCAGACCAGTCTGCGCATCTGCGCAGTCTGATCAGGATCCATGCTGTTCGCTATCAGTTTCTCTACTTGCTATAGGGTTTGTAAGCAAACAGCATGGATCCTGATCAGACTGCGCGGATCCATGCTGGTCGCAAACCCATTATGTTGGTTTTGTCGTGACGTGGCTCATATGTTGTGTACCCGCGCGGAATTTGTAAAGGTAAACTTTGTTCAAGGTATGCAATAGATTTTATTATTTAAAAATGATAAAATAAATATCCAAATAAGACTTTATTTTCTGATATTACAGTTAAACACTGGGAAGTATGAAATAAGGATCAATTTTATTGTTCTTAAACTTTGTTCTACCTCATTAATTCTTCAATTATATCACTATTGAATTTCTGAAAGTTATGTTAATAAAGAAATGTAGTACAGAACTCAAAGAAAGTAATGCCATTTTCCTTGCAAGTCAAACTTATTTTGGTTATAAGTACTCAATTTATCATATACACGTACATTGATTTCTGCTAAAAAAAAGTGCATGCCTGATAAATTAAGCTTTATCAGAACATAATAGAACAGAGTTTATTTCTTGTAAGCTTATAAGCATAGGTACGTCGTTATAACAAACATGTTGCAATGTCATTTTAGGTCAAATAATTAACAATGCAGAAAAACCCATATAAACAACCCATATAAACAACAAAGAAATCATTACAAAACAGAGTAATGGGAAATTTAATACATACAATGCTATTCCTTTATCAGACACCTCATTATACATATTGAAATAAAATTAAAAGAATGGGTTATTTTTACCTCTTACTAGTTTGAAAATATTAAACTGATAAACTTCTATAATTTACAGAGAAGAACTGAATATAAGAAAAAGTTTTCATTGGTCATTTTAAATATACATTTTTTGTGTGTATTTTCTTTCTACTAAACTTTGTTTTGGTGTGAAAGTTACTAATTGGCACAATTACCTGAAACTTCCTTCGCTTCTGGTGTCTTTTGCCATTTAGTACAGTTTTGGTGATTGTTAAAATACTACTTTGTTCACATTTTGCTACTTTTTAAAAATTAAATAACCTCACATTCATGACTCCTTCCTTTTATAACCAACATGCTCTAAAATACTCATTTCCTCTCCTTAAAGGGAATTGTTTATTCATTTGTAAAATGGTATGCTAATATATTTAATAACCAACCCTTGACCTTGCACTGTTTTGTATTTGAAGCAGTCCATTCCTTCAAAGTTTCAGAGATTTCAATCATGGTCAAAATGCACTAGTAAAAGATCCTGGTCAGATTGCATGGATTCTCCGGTTGGCCTCCTGGCCCCATGTTCACTAGCACAAGATCATGATCAAGGAACAAATGATCCTAGTTTTCTTTTCATTTTTTTATAAAACTTAAATTGAGAGTGTTGTCCTAGAATTAAATGGTATAATAAACAAAGTGTAAAAAATTTGCTGATTTGCACAAAAACAAGCCTTTTCCGGGATGATATCGACAAATAACAAATACAAGCATCAATACAAATGTCTGAGGACAAATAATGAGTCAATATAAAATATCACTCATGTTATGTCAATTTAATTAATTTACAACACTGTGTATATATTTCCAAAGTTAATCTCCTTGTTTTGTAGTTGATTAATTAATGTAATGATGACAGGAATTACAGCAGCCTCTGTAGAACTTTTACCTCTTTATAACATTCTTTCCTAAAGTATGTCTATACAATAAATGTAACCTCTGCAGAGCAATCACCTCTCTACAACAACATCATTTCTTTCCCAAAGAAAGATTTTAAAGTTACCTCTGCAGAACAAACACCTCTACAACAACATTATCATTTTTGTCCTAAAGTAAGACTTTACAATAAACCTCTGTAGAGCAATCACCTCTCTACAACAACATTTTCATTACTTTCCCAAAGTAAGACTATAAATTAAATGTAACCCCTGCAATCACCTTTTTACAACAACATTTTATTATCATTTCTTTCCCAAAACAAAACTTTACAATAAATGTAACCTCTGACAATATCTCTTGTCTGCAACCAAAATTTTTGTCTCCCATAAGGGTGGTTGCTATACAGAGGTTGTAAATTACTTACAATTAATATATACTTAATGTCCTATTCATCTATATATAAAAAATATTTTTTCTGCAGCAGTACTTCATTTGAAAGTATCTAAAACAAGAACATATATAATACACATAATTTAAACTAC
>NW_026864206.1:0-12264 GCF_026571515.1 Ruditapes philippinarum
TAGAAAAATTTTTTTCTTCGTGCTAATTGGCCTTATACCGTATAAGTGTTTTTTTCTGCGGGCTCCAAATTCTGCGTTTTTTTCGAAATTTTGGCATGTTTTTAATTCTACGGACTTTATTTCTGTGGCACAGTCTTTGGACAAAACGCGATTTAAATTCTGGGGCTCATCTTATCAAAGTCTAAGTCACATTACTCTACCTATTTTATTTGCATTTACACATTGTATTAAAATTTTGTTTATCGTCGTCACTGCAAAACTATATAGTAATTACAAACAATCATATTGTTTGCTTGCAAACAAATATAATGTGCAACAATAGACAGCATGCATCTTTTGATCAGCGTGAAATGACGTGTGAAAAATATACCCCGGTAGTATCTTTAATTTAATAAAATTGAGAGAAGTTTATCATAAATCAGACAACAATTAATGTTTACGACGATTATTTAACAGTATAAGGGTTAAAATGGTTTTTATGATTTAGTGGTTAACAAACCTTTTTAACGTACAGGCAAACACTATGATGTTTAAATATCTTTATTCATAAATTGGCATAATTAACAGTAGGTACATCCTTACAAGCATATATTACATACTTAGCCGAAATCAATTTTATATAACTCGATGACCCGCTAACCTTTATAATCTGTTAGTCGTTATTACTTTAGAGGAAACAGGTCATAATGTAGGACACATATCGTTAAAAAAAAATATGGAGAAATATTCTGCGGTTTTTATTTCTGCAGTGCTGAAACTGACCGCAGAAATAAAGTCACCGCAGAAAAAACCACTTATACGGTATATTTAAGTTATTTTTAACTTTATTGTGACGTCATAACTTTTATTAACATAGCGGCGAGCTATTTATAGCTTCTTTTACCGCAGTTGGCTGACTCAGTCACTATTAATTTTCTTATTACAAATATCTTATGGCAAACACATTTATTGTTTTATAAGACCATTCCCGCCCAAGAATGAATATATATGAAAGAAAGAAAGTCATGAGATAGAAATTATACATAGAAAAATCGGACGAATCGGCCGCTTTGGTGTAGTGGTTAGCATACTGGACCGGCAATCCAGAGACCCGTGGTTCGAGTCCCGGCTGCGGCTTGCCGATTTTTCGTGCGATTTTTCTATATATATATACATGTATATATATAGTTAACTAGAAATGTGCCGTATGACAAGAATGTCCCTAAGTCACCCACCTGTCACAGTGCCATCTATTATTGATTGGACAATGATTTTACATATAGCGTCATTGTGACCCTGATGTTTAGGGATGTATGGGAAGTAGGCAGTAGCAGTAGCAGCAGTAGGAAACGTGAAGTTAGCAGTACCAGTAGCACAGCAGTAGCAGTAGCAAAATCATAAAACGTGAAGTTGGCAGTAGCACTTGCTCAGCAGTAGCAGTAGCAAAATTAAAAAAACGTGAAGTTGGCAGTAGCAGTAGCTCAGCAGTAGCAGTAGCAAATTTATAAAACGTGAAGTTGGCAGAAGCAGTAGCTCAGCAGTAGCAGTAGCAAAAAATTAAAACGTGAAGTTGGCAGTAGCAGAAGCTCAGCAGTAGCAGTAGCAAATTTATAAAACGTGAAGTTGGCAGTAGCAGTAGCTCAGCAGTAGCAGTAGCAAAATTATAAAACGTGAAGTTGGCAGTAGCAGTAGCACTGCAGTGGCAGTAGCAATAGCAAAATTATAAAACGTGAAGTTGGCAGTAGCAGTAGCTCAGCAGTAGCAGTAGCAAATCGATAAAACGTGAAATTGGCAGTAGCAGTAGCTAAGCAGGAGCAGTAGCAAATTTATAACACGTGAAGTTGGCAGTAGCAGTAGCTCAGCAGTAGCAGTAGCAAAATTATCAAACGTGAAGTTGGCAGTAGCAGTAGCTCAGCAGTAGTAGTAGCAATTTTATAAAACGTGAAGTTGGCAGTAGCAGTAGCTCAGCAGTAGCAAATTTATAAAACGTGAAGTTGGCAGTAGCAGTAGGACAGCAGTAGCAGTAGCAAAATTATTAAACGTGAAATTGGCAGTAGAAGTAGCTTAGCAGTAGCAGTAACAAATTTATAAAACGTGAAAATTGGCAGTAGCAGTACCTCAGCAGTAGCAGTAGTAAATTTATAAAACGTGAAGTTGGCAGAAGCAGTAGCTCAGCAGTAGCAGTAGCAAAAAATTAAAACGTGAAATTGGCAGTAGCAGTAACTCAGCAGTAGCAGTAGCAAAATTATAAAACGTGAAGTTGGCAGTAGCAGTAGCACAGCAGTAGCAGTAGCAAATTTATAAAACGTGAAGTTGGCAGTAGCTCAGTAGCTCAGCAGTAGCAAAATTATAAAACGTGAAATTGGCAGTAGCAGTAGCTCAGCAGTAGCAGTAGCAAATTTATAACACGTGAAGTTGGCAGTAGCAGTAGCTCAGCAGTAGCAGTAGCAAATTTATAAAACGTGAAGTTGGCAGTAGCAGTAGGACAGCAGTAGCAGTAGCAAAATTATTAAACGTGAAATTGGCAGTAGAAGTAGCTTAGCAGTAGCAGTAACAAACTTATAAAACGTGAAATTGGCAGTAGCAGTACCTCAGCAGTAGCAGTAGTAAATTTATTAAACGTGAAGTTGGCAGAAGCAGTAGCTCAGGCAGTAGCAGTAGCAAAATTATAAAACGTGAAGTTGGCAGTAGCAGTAGCACAGCAGTAGCAGTAGCAAATTTATAAAACGTGAAGTTGGCAGTAGCAGTAGCTCAGCAGTAGCAAAATTATAAAAACGTGAAGTTGGCAGTAGCAGTAGCTCAGCAGTAGCAGTAGCAAATTTATAACACGTGAAGTTGGCAGTAGCAGTAGCTCAGGAGTAGCAGTAGCAAGATTATAAAACGTGAAGTTGGCAGTAGCAGTAGCTCAGAAGTAGCAGTAGCAAAATTAAAAAACGTGAAGTTGGCAGTAGCAGAAGCTCAGCAGTAGCAGTAGCAAATTTATAAAACGTGAAGTTGGCAGTTGCAGTAGCAGTAGCAAAAATATAAAACGTGAAGTTGGCAGTAGCAGTAGCACAGCAGTAGCAGTAGCAAATTTATAAAACGTGAAATTGGCAGTAGCAGTAGCTCAGCATTAGCAGTAGCAAAATTATAAAACGTGAAGTTGGCAGTAGAAGTAGCTCAGCAGCAGCAGTAGCAAAATTATAAAACGTGAAGTTGGCAGTAGCAGTAGCTCAGCAGTAGCAGTAGCAAAATTATAAAAAGTGAAGTTGGCAGTAGCAGTAGCTCAGCAGTAGCAGTAGCAAAATTATAAAACGTGAAGTTGGCAGTAGCAGTAGCTCAGCAGTAGCAGTAGCAAAATTATAAAACGTGAAGTTGACAGTAGCAGTAGCTCAGCAGTAGCAGTAGCAAATTTATAAAACGTGAAGTTGGCAGTAGCAGTAGCTCAGCAGTAGCAGTAGCAAATTTATAAGACGTAAAGTTGGCAGTAGCAGTAGGACAGCAGTAGCAGTAGCAAAATTATAAAACGTGAAATTGGCAGTAGCAGTAGCTCAGCAGTAGCAGTAACAAATTTATAAATAGTGAAATTGGCAGTAGCAGTAGCTCAGCAGTAGCAGTAGCAAATTTATAAAACGTAAAGTTGGCAGTAGCAGTAGCTCAGCAGTAGCAGTAGCAAGAAATTAAAACGTGAAGTTGGCAGTATTAGTAGCTCAGCAGTAGCAGTAGCAAATTTATAAAAAGTGAAGTTGGCAGTAGCAGTAGCTCAGCAGTAGCAGTAGCAGTATCAAATTTATAAAACGTGAAGTTGGCAGTAGCAGTAGCTCAGCAGTAGCAGTAGCAAATTTATAAAACGTGAAGTTTGCAGTAGCAGTAGCAGTAGCAAATTTATAAAACGTGAAGTTGGCAGTAGCAGTAGGACAGCAGTAGCAGTAGCAATTTATAAAACGTGAAGTTGGCAGTAGCAGTAGCTCAGCAGTAGCAGTAGCAAAATTATAAAACGTGAAGTTGGCAGTAGCAGTAGCTCAGCAGTAGCAGTAGCAAAATTATAAAACGTGAAGTTGGCAGTAGCAGTAGCTCAGCAGTAGCAGTAGCAAATTTATAAAACGTGAAGTTGGCAGTAGCAGTAGCTCAGCAGTAGCAGTAGTAAAATTATAAAACGAGCATTGAGCATGGACATGAATAATATATTTTCAACAATTCATGTATTACAACTTCCACAATATGACTTTTTTCAGTGTTCATTTTTAGTTAATACAAATTTATTTTATTTTGTTATTTAACATCAATTGGTAAAAAATAAAACTATTAACTGGGTTGAGTAAAGCAGTAAAACTAAATTATGGGGACATGTTACAGAAAGAAAGAAGAAAATGTTATATATATATTGTTTCATCATATATGTAATTGTATTTTAGAGAAATTTTAAATTTACAACCGAAGATCGGTTGCCTTCGTAATGCCTGCCGAACACTTCTGGATACTCCAGGTAATCGATTTCATGACCGAACATAAAATAATTTATCAATATATGATGTATATATGATGTACCGTCTTTTTTCAAATTTACAAACTGGAAAAGATTTCTTTTTTCAGTAAACGAGCAAACTTTAACTTTCAATCTGTACATAAGTGCGTAATTCGACATATAATTTTCGACATTATCACTTTTCATAATATTTTCTGTAGTTGGTAGTATTAATCGAGTTTCATTTTTTTCCAGCAAATCAGAAAGTACTGACCTTTGGTTAATGCACATGCAAACGAAAACATGATGAAAATTAATTTCCTCTAACAAAAAACAATTTTATGTTGATTTTTTTCACTGATTCGAAGATATGTGCCAAGATATCAGATGTGGTGTATTTCCAAATAACTGGTTTCTTACATTAGAGTAGATTGAATAGGATGGAGCTATGAAAAATGATATTCTGATGCTAAGATATTAATTATATCACTTAGGAATCGGTGTTGATAAGCAAGACATACAAAATACAGCGGTTTGCTTACTGTCTATTGCTTGCTGTGCATATTTTAAAGCAATAATATCAAAACATTCCGAATATTGTGATAACGTTACAACAAACAGTGTACTGTGTACTGCCTATTTCTAACTACTTTCTTCTTGTTTCAAAATAAAAAATCTATTGCAATGACATAGGTCAAAAAACTATATATACAGTTGCCGAAATAGTTTGTGATTTTTGTATTTACTCAAAAATGGCAGTCACATAAAAGGCACGCATCAAGGCTCCTCCCTCAAAACTGTTTTCACTGCGACTATAGATATTAATAAGGATCGATCTTTATAGCTGACCTTTTATTCTTGTTGTTTACTACTTCTGGACTGAATAAAATGTAATAATATGTAAAACATGCTCGAATTCGAAATATTCAGTGTATAACTTTTCTTTACTGTATAAGTACAACATTGACCATCGGTGTGTATGACGGTCATGAAACAACATTAGAATTACAATACTGTTATTCCGGGAGAATGGATCACTCTCACTGAGATTACCAACTCGTCCTATCCGACTCCTAAAACAACGAATTCACACAGTCCGAATAAAGTTCAATACTCCGTATTACCGTTTCTTGTATTCTAGTATTCAAGTTCGGTATCCCCCAGACATAAACTAACCAACCTCTGTGTACGTTGGGCAACCGGTACTAGTACCAACGCTTAAAATCCAATTTGCATAAAAGTACTTTGTAATAAAGGCGAACGTATTGAAAGTGCGAGGTCGAATACTTCAATCTCGACTACGAGTTTGAAGGCCACCTAGTTCAACAAGTAATAATCACAGTATTGCAAGCAATGTAGGAGCACATTTGTCTCGGATCACATTTGTCTAACGAGGTGTGACCGATGTGCTCGTAAACATTCATATTTGCGAAAAATGGGAAATGAGACAGATGTGTTCGACACACAATAGAAAGGACACTCGAATCACATTTGTCTCACATTATTCCATAAAATTCTAAAATGGTAATAATTATGCCCGTCCGTATCATGGCAACCAGTCATTGTTCTGTGTTGTCTGTATTTATAATACCGTTTTTATGTAACTTCCGACCGATCAAAAACTTCCTACCTCTGCATAAGAGTCCTATATTAACTAAAAGAATATCCCTGTTCTGCGTGCCACAATGAAAATTTCTACCAGTGCAGTATCCAGAATTCAAACACATATGTAGAGAGTCCATTCTTATCGTTATTAATTGTGACACGTTTCTTTTCGAAAATAATTTAAGAAATATTCTTTGCAACACCAAGGTAGTATCTACGGTGGCATATAGGGGACATAGTATCTTCTTATCTATTACGTGCGCTCGTGGCCACGCGATACTAGTACTATTACATGTGCGCGCGATAGCTTTTTTAAAGGGACACGCGATTTTAGACATTTTGGAAAAACAAAAAAGCGAGCAAAGGTGTTATTTAATAAAGTGAATTTCAATTTTAATATTGGTGGTTCTTCCACGTCATAGCAAATTTTACAATAACAAATGATACGCTAGACATTTTCTTTGGAGATACATTTTATCCGTTTTATCATAACTCTTTATTTGTTCTCTAAAATGGATCTAGCTAGTTTTGTAGGTCTTTGAAAAATGGCAATTTTATATAGAATATAGAGAGAATATTTAGTGGTACATGGCCTCGATGGATTTTCTTGTCTGGCGTCGACGTACGAGATGCGAAGTGAGACGCGAGATTCAGGCGATATGCGAAACGAGTCACGATATTGTATCGTTCAAATATCGCCCGATTACGGTGTTTCGTTTGGACATAAGTAACAATTTTTGTCTCCCTGATCCACTATGCACGATGGTACAATTTTGAAAACGTGATGTAACGATGGTACGATGATGAAAACACGACGGTACGATGATGAAACAACGATGGCAGGATAGTGAAATCACGCTGATGCAATAACACGATGGTGAAAATAATATCGCGTTTTCATCATCATGCCGTCGCAGTTTCATAATCGTAGCATCGTATTTTCACCATCGTACCATCACGTTTTTACCATCGTGATTTCGTAGTTTCACCATTCCCGTTGTACCATCGTTGTTTCGCCATCATATAACTACGGTGTCCTTATCGTGCCATTTAGAATGTCGTCCGTCGCGTCTAAGGGTAGACACACGACAATGCGAAGTGACATCGCGACAATGCGAAGCGACGCTCGACAACGCGAAGCGATATGCGACAATGCGAAGCGACGCTCGACAGTGTCAAACGATATGTCGCACTGTCGCCTAGAAATGTCGCGGTAAAAAAGGGCGACATTTAAGAAATGTCGCTTCGCGTTGTCGAGTGTCGCTTCGCATTGTCGAGCGTCGCTTCGCGTTGTCGCGATGTCACTTCGCGTTGTCGCGATGTCACTTCGCGTTGTCGCATTGTCACTTCGCATTGTCGAGTGTCGAGGTTGGTAGAAGTGCATACCACGACACTCGACAATGCGAAACGACAACGCGACAATGCGATACGACGCTCGACAATGCGAAGTGACACTCGACATCGCGAAGCGACATTTTTAAAATGTCGAGTAAATGTCGCGTTATTTTTATGATTTTTACACCGCGACGCTCAACATTGCGAAGCGACACTCGACAATGCGAAGCGACACTCGACAACGCGAAGCGATACTCGACAACGCGAAGCGACACTCGACAATGCGAAGCGACATTTGGAATAATATCGTATCGCATTGTCGTGCGTCTACCGGTGCTTGGTCAGAATTTACTAACTCACCGACAAACGGTGCGATCATGGAAGGGGTCGCACTAAACTGCTGACGAATTAGCTGACGATATAGAATATATAGGAAACTGCTGACCAGTTAAACAAAGAAGGATTATCGAAAACTGCTGACCAGTTACACAAAGAAGGGAAACATTGAAGGTGTCAAATTGCCGTTGGTGATATTACAGGCGAGGTCGAGAAATACTTGATAAAATGTTTTTTCAAGATGTCAATATTACAAATGATACATATCAATTATAAAAAATTCAATTGATATATACTGTATATTTCTCAATTTATTTTGATATAATATTTTATTTAAGTACCTTAATGAATTTTCTTCTATGTGTTATATATTGGTTAAAATTTTAAAAATGTAGTCAAAATATGATGTACGAAAAATCATAATTTGTTTCAAGTATGTATAAAACTATGCATCATAGGTTAAAATATATACATGTACATATACGTAATGTATATTTTAACAAAATATAATTATTATGTCGTATTTAGTGCAAATATGAAATAAAGTGATTTCTGTTTCCTTATTTGTTGTTCGCATAATTGTATAAGTAATATTGAACAAAAATTAATAATGTGCTAATTGTTATAGTTAATAAGCTTTTATTACATTATAAACAACATGTTTCCACAGATATCCATTAAACTGATAATTTATCGAGATCGATATGCCCCAAGGTCATATTAAAATCGATTTCACACGCGACGTGTCATTCTTGATTTATCTATGACAAAATACAATAAACAGTCAAAAATATGTTATTAAAATGCTGACCATATTGTAGAATCTGCTGAAAAGTTAGATATATAGAGAAAAATATATTTAAATGCTACGAAATTGTTACTCATTATGCAAATTTAATATATTTTATAAAATAATGTCGACATTTAATTAAGTAAAAACACTGCTGACCAATTTAATGTTAATTCAAATTGATTTAAGCCGTAAAACTCTCTTATTCTATATGGTCAGCAAATTTAACGCTCTTTACATTCAGGCGAGAAAATGCTGACCAGTTAAACATATATAGTAGAATCTGCTGACCAGTTAGATACGAGGGATGTCCGGAAAGTTCATATACATCTTCATTTTTTTATTGTAAAACAATACATACGCTGTACAAATTTTGTCAGCATAAAAATACATATCTAGCGAACACATTTATCAAAAATTACTGAACTGTGACTAACGTTTGTATTTTAAAAGTATTTACATACAACATATATACATAATCATGGAGCACTTTGACAACGTCAACGGCGTCAAATTAAATTCATGTTTACCAACTATTTAATTTCTTCCGATTTCAAAAGCCATCATGGTACCTGTCTGACGTATACTTAATACATGTTATTGCTTCATACATTTCATATTTAAAATTATTATTTAAAAATAAAGATTTCACTGGTTCCCATACTGTGTGTAAGATGTCTGCCTTTTTCAAAAAATGTTGTAACGCAATCTACGATATTTCAGCCATGCTACTTTTGGTCACTTCTGGAGCGTTTCTTATACAATATCCTGTCATCACCGCTTCTTTATCTTGTTTGACATTTATTCATTTAAACACAAGTTGCCTTTAACATTTCATGGTTAATTTTGTTTTAAAGGTAAAGATTATAATCTCAGTTGGCGCCATATTAGCGTTGCTATGAAGTTAAATATCATTACGTTGCTCCGTCCGTTAATTTGACGTCATTTTTGCAACACAAAATGTACGCACCTTCATTGCCTATAATCGCCGTAAACAAGCTGTTTATTTACGTATGACATCATAATTTACACTGAATATCATGTTATACTATCCTATGATGTCACAAAATTAAAACGAGAGATTGCATTAAAATTACATCTTTTAGCAACTTTTTATTCGAGTAGCTATCATCATGAAATCAAAGTGCTCCGTGGTTCGTTGATCATGTTGCCATGGTGATCGGCGCTTTGCGAATATTACTTTTATCATGTTTTTTAATTTAGAAATATGTAGCAGATAAATACTTAAGTAAAGTATTAAATCATCATATTGATATGTCTGCTTAAAATAATTTTATAGCCTTGTCTACGAACTTTCCGGACAGCCCTCGTATATAGGGAAACTGCTGACCAGTTAGATATATAGAGAAAAATATATTTTGCCGTGAAATTGTAATTCATTTTTATTATGTATGCAAATTCAATTTATTTTATAAAATTATGTCGACATTTAATTAAGTAAAAACACTGCTGACCAATTTAATGTTATTTCAAATTGATTTAAGCCGTAAAACTCTTCTTATTCTATATGGTTAGCAAATTTAACGCTCTTTACATTCAGGCGAGAAAATGCTGACCAGTTAAACATATACACATGTAGTAGAATCTGCTGACCAGTTAGATATATAGGGAAACTGCTGACCAGTTAGAAATATAGAAAAAATATATTTTGTCGTGAAATTTTAATTCATTTTATAATGTACGAAATTCAATATATTGTATAAAATTTTGTCGACATTTAATTAAGTTAAAACACTGCTGACTTATTTAATATTAATTCAAATTGCAATTATTGCTTTTGAAAATACATTTTTTTTCCGTTACAAGATTTTTCTATTGAAATATCACTAACAAGAGATTTTGATAAAACTCATAACATCATAATTCTTTATAAAACATTAATTCAAATTTTGCATATCTTTAGAGGTATAAAAAGCTGTTTAATATATCCTTTTAAAATCACGGATTTATATTACATGTAGTAATGTAAATCCGTGTTAAAATGTATGATATTATGGTACTTTAAATGTATATATTAATTTAGTTTATAAACATAGTCATATAAATGCAAAAATTAAAAATATAATTAAAAGAATAAAAGTAATTTCCCATCTTTTTATTACCCCCTACGGCGTGTTTATATAACTTCACACCTTCAATGTTTCCCTTCTTTGTGTAACTGGTCAGCATTTTCCGATAATCCTTCTTTATTTAACTGGTCAGCAGTTTCCTATATATCTATATCGTCAGCTAATTCGTCAGCAGTTTAGTGCGACCCCTTCCATGATCGCACCGTTTGTCGGTGAGTTAGTAAATTCTGACCAAGCACCGGTAGACGCACGACAATGCGATACGATATTATTCCAAATGTCGCTTCGCATTGTCGAGTGTCGCTTCGCGTTGTCGAGTATCGCTTCGCGTTGTCGAGTGTCGCTTCGCATTGTCGAGTGTCGCTTCGCAATGTTGAGCGTCGCGGTGTAAAAATCATAAAAATAACGCGACATTTACTCGACATTTTAAAAATGTCGCTTCGCGATGTCGAGTGTCACTTCGCATTGTCGAGCGTCGTATCGCATTGTCGCGTTGTCGTTTCGCATTGTCGAGTGTCGTGGTATGCACTTCTACCAACCTCGACACTCGACAATGCGAAGTGACAATGCGACAACGCGAAGTGACATCGCGACAACGCGAAGTGACATCGCGACAACGCGAAGCGACGCTCGACAATGCGAAGTGACACTCGACAACGCGAAGCGACATTTCTTAAATGTCGCCCTTTTTTACCGCGACATTTCTAGGCGACAGTGCGACATATCGTTTGACACTGTCGAGCGTCGCTTCGCATTGTCGCATATCGCTTCGCGTTGTCGAGCGTCGCTTCGCATTGTCGCGATGTCACTTCGCATTGTCGTGTGTCTACCCTTAGACGCGACGGACGACATTCTAAATGGCACGATAAGGACACCGTATATAACCGTTTTTTTACGTTCGTATCATCATATTTTCACCATCGTACCATCGCGTTTTCATCATTGTACCACGGTGGACGGGATATCGTATGTTTAAGTGTATGCTTCAGGTTCAGCCAATCAAATTTCTTGAATTAGAAGTATAAGAATATATAGTTCCACTGTAGGTTTTAGGTTTAAGATTTTATATAAATATATGTGTGTAAACCTATTTATGATTACAATTGACATGAGGTAAAACGGCGAACATCGACTCTAAAAAGCACATATGCAGCGAGATTGTTATCGTTATCAATTGTGACACGTTTCTTTCCGATACTCAAAGTTTTATAAATGATTTAGGAATTATTCTAAGCAACAAAAAGGTAGTAAAAGGGACTTAGGATTTTCTTATTTATTATGTTCACACGCAAAAGCGTTTACGTGGCCACTCGATACTTATATCTGCGAACGCGATAGCTATTACGTTCAAAAGGAATAGTTATTGCGTGCGCACGCGATAACTATAACGTGCGCACGCGGATAGCTATTCTGCATTTGGAACCTGGACGGGCTTCCTCGCATGAATAGTTCGACGCTCCGAGTGCGTGTCAAACCAACAGCGGTTCAAGGCAAGTAGTTTTTTGAAATCACCAGGCCACGGAGACCTCTAAATGATCTAAGGAAGAAAACGAGATGACTATCCCACACGAATTTTGTTTTCATCAGAAACATATAAAAAATATTGCCATTTTCAGAGAAATGCTACTTATCAGATCCGCAATTGAAAAGCACTTACAACGTGCATGAGTTCCTAAAAAGAGCCC
>NW_026864207.1:0-108092 GCF_026571515.1 Ruditapes philippinarum
GTTACTTCCGCCCTGGCCTACGGCCAAGTCATGTGGAAAAACAATACATCTAGTCTAACTGACTGACATGGATAGATGATCTATTCATTAAGATCAAGTTGCAATAATATCGTACAAAATTTAAATATCGTTTTGTAAGAAAATTATATGATATTGTATATCCATCTATTACCAATGAATTTGTTACGTAAAACCTAGGTTGTTTCGATATTAGGCTTATTTGACGCTGTTATCCGTCTTTTCCGCGACCATATGAAAACTTTACCTAACGTCGATGTATTTCCTCGCTAAAAAACCAATTTTTTGGCAATTTATTGACTTTGAATCTAATAACATAACTGATTCGTTTTGTAGCATATTTGATTGGTATCCGTCATGCCCGTCCATTTATGAACGGTCAATACAACGCGATGTATATCCCATCGCTGTTGTGTGTTTATGAACAGCTTAGAACCGTGGTATCCATTCATAAATGTTTCTCCATATTGCAGAATTTTTAATTTTTGTGACGTGGTATCCATCACTTATAATTTTATGTATCAATGATTCTTCAAATAAAACTTGCCTCTGCTTTTTATAATTATTATAATTTGTAAAAATCAATATTACAACAAATAAAAAAGAAATCTAAATAATAACGTTTAAACATACCTCGTTGTCATTCTCATCCATTTTTATTATTATCCAATTTTTCACTATCCTCAATAAAAAAATTCTTTGATAGATGTTTTGTTTTAGAATATTGTAACGTGTTAACCTTAGCTGCTGAAGCCTCGTAATGAATACCTTGGCTGCTGGTAGCTGCGTTCCTAATCTGTGGGGCCCTTAAGGGAGTTTATGTGTTGGATGAAATTAGATACAAGATAGTCATTCTGAATGTGTCTTGTAAACTTTTAATGTCTAGCATATATTAACTCGGCAGTTTTGCCATAACTTTTAAGATTTTTTTTTCTTTTTCTGTGATTCAAAGAAATTTTTCGAAAGGCGTTTAACTCCGCAATACGGGAATATATTTTGACTTGTACACATTTGAACTTGTACATAGCTTGAGAAATGTGTTTGACGAGCTGACTGCCGTACTCGTTGAAACACAACAAAAGTGTTATTTAGAACTGATAGATTATTAAACGTTTAACTGTACAATAAGGGTATATATCTTGACTCATACACAGCTTGAGAAATAAGTTTAGACTTGCAAAGCGGCCGGTCCAATATGTTTTTCCAGCTGTGTACTCATCCGGATTTTTTTTACCGCATTGTAAAGTACAAGGTTAAATAACTGTCATCGTAATTATAAAACGATGCTAAACAAATAAGGAATGAATTCGAACATGGCTGTAACATTTGATGATGACAAAATAGTATAACAAGGAAATTTTATATAAAATGTTATAAGGTGTTTCGCTCTATCATTTAAAATCTTATTTTTATACATATCATTTTTATCACATAATTCACGTCGCAGGAGTGTAATAAAGCCATTTAATAAAAACGATATTACACTAGTGTAATAACACTATGAAATGGCGTCATTTGCGCTATATAAACAAAGCGTAAAGACGCGTTAAATGTAAGCGTTACACTGAAGGCGTGTCGATGAAAAATGATACTTTTTTACTCTTAATTGTTTTTATTTTAGGTATGTGATAAAAAGAATAACATATTCGTGTAGGTTTAACACTGAATTAATTAAACTCGTTGAATCAAACAATATTATGCTCTCCAGAGGCTCGCATAATATGCTTTTATTCAACTCGTTTAATAAATTCAGTATTAAACCTACACTCATTTTAAATCCTCTATATATTTGACTTTATATCAAATTAAAGATGTACTAGGCTCATCTTTGCGTGAAATATTTTTGTTGCAGAAATGTATTGAAATCTATGAAATTCATACTGAATATGTCTATTTTGAATATTAGAACACACAAAAACGTGTATTGAAAGCTGCATTCCATATAACGGGTCAAGTAAAGTTGATCATTTCTTTAAAAAAAAACTGCCAGTCTTTTTAACCATACTATGTATTCATACTGTATTTACCTACAGCGTGTACAGTTCAAAACATAACATATGTAGTCTGTGTGTACTCAAAACATGTTTATTTCACATTCACAAAGAGACTTTTCAGCAATTATCACTAATTTCAAATATCAAATATTACCCTAGTATATCTTTAACTAAAAGATTGAATAATGCAAAATAAAAGTAAAAGATGTAACAAATGAAGTCATATAAATAACTTCTTGATTCAAGACATCACTCAATTATTGCTGTCTTGAGTAAATAATCATATTCAATTTCGACATAAAGTCGGAATTTTAAATGGTTTAACAAAATTGACTTTACATCGGTTTTTATTTCTTTGTAAACATATATAATCTGATGGTTATTTTCATAAAGATGAAAGTACGTTTTTTCGAAACAAAATTTATTCAATGACCCATATTAATTAATAAGAAAATTTGAATTAACTATTAAACATGTCATAAGAATTTATAAACAGATACTACCGATTAAATTTGCATTTAATTTTTCTATTGCATAGTAATGATATTTTCGGCTTTCAGTCTCATGGCTTATATAAAAATATTTCAGCAACATTTGAACTGTACAATTAGCAATGAGTTAATTACTCATTTAAAAATGCCATGATATTGTCTGCATTGATTCAGAGAATGATCGAAATCATTTTGGTGATTATAAAATATTACTCCACAAATACTCGATAAATTGATACGTGGCTATTATACATGTATTTGATGACAGTCAAACTGATATTACAAGACAAACTATGCTAAAAATGCTATTATCTTTTATATCTTATTTAAAATCATTTTCACTACATATATTTGACTCTATTTCAATTCACTTTAAAGACACTATATTCCTCAGAATCGATAAAAAGGGTGAAATTTTGTTTTGTAATATTGTAAGAATGGACTAAAAGCATGCTGCAACTTATCACCATAAGGGGGAAGTGCTGGAAGTGAAATAATTTGATGAAAAATATAGAAAAATGTAAACATAGTCGTATCTTTATGTCCACTCAAAATACTAATTCACTTTAATAATTCTTGTTGGCAAAAACTTAAAGCAACCGAAAGATGACATAAATATATATCCCAATGAGATCTATTTTGAAAACTTTTACATGGTAGCAAAATAAAGGGCTGATTGAAAAAAAATTAAAATAATACTTTTTTAGGTCTAATATGCCCTAAAGCCGTAGTAGTTATATCCAGTTGATTTGAAATGGGAATAATGCAATGTTAAAAGTTAAAACAAAACAAAAGATGTTTATTAAAATAAATGAATTTGTAAGCAAGTTTTGTGAACATTCCCTCATCGATTAAAAATAAAAGCATTAACTTAGGGGTCTTTTTCTGGTTAAATAATTTTTTTTGTTGGTCACTTAATTGGAGATGCAATCTTGTATTTTTATGCTTCCATTGTTTACTTAAATCATGTGTTTTTGTAAACATTACGAGCTTATTATGAAATGCAACTTCCGAGAGAAAATACATTGAGCTGATTTTTTTTTGAATATACGAGAAGCGACTTACCCCTTACTGTCGTAAATGTATAATCATATTCAAATTCGGTATTGAGTCGAAATTAAATGATTTTAAAAATCGACTAAACATAGTTTTTTCCTCATTTAACATATAAAAATTTGATGGTATTTTTTTAGATAAAAGTGTTATTCATTTTATTACTATGACTAAGCTTATTTACTGAAAAATATGCAATAAATCTACAAAACATGTTATAATGTAATTAATGAAATCCTTATATGAAATGAAGTCCACTTTTCAATCTAATATTCAGAAAATCTATAAAAAGAAAACAACTTCGCTCTCTTTCAGTGGTGTCATATGAATCAATGAAGATACGACTCTATTTGAACAACATTAAAGTAAAGTAAATGAAATTATTGTACATGATATTCATTACGAATGCGTCAATTTATATGCATGTGTTGTGTGTACATCCTATCAAAACACGCATTGCAAATATAAACACCTTAAGGTCATAGTGAAATGACATTAACCGGCCACATCGCCTCATCAACATTTTGGCTATCTTTAACTATATCAGTTAATTTATTTAGATGGTTGCGATGTAAGATTGTTTTTATCAAAACATGTTTTTTTCCCGAAACCTTATAAAATGTTCAAGTTATCTAAATAATCCGTTATTCGTTTTGAATCATATGTGTGACATATATAATTGAGATGATTTACACAGAACATAATTAAGTTTCACTTGTTTTAACAACATGCTGGTCAATTTATCTGCTCATTTGTTTTACTTAAAACATATGTCTTGTAAACATTACAAGCATTATATATACAAGTAAAATGCAGTCCTCTGATCAATTTAAGGTAAAACGCGACACTTTGCGAACTTTCGAGTAGCGTCTTGAAAATTGGCATGTGAAAAGTTGACCATATTTCAGATTAGATTCCGTTGAATTAATTTTTCCTTTATGCTGATAAAAAAAATCACATGTACCGAAAAATTTGAGTAGGTGACCCCCTATTTTTTTGTTTCATTTAGACTGAGTATACATTTGAAAGGCATATAAGAACAAAATCAAAAATTTAATTCAAGGATTATTTAATACACGGCATTAAAGGCGAAAAATGTAGCTAAACTGAACGTCAAATTTTACACAAAAATGACGCTTTTCTTCCAATATTACAAATAGTTGTCGGCGTAAAATGATAATTTTTATATCAGCATAAAGGAAAAATTAATTTCCGTCGAATACTGTAGACTTTAAGAACTTTTGCTAACCGGTGGCGTCGTTGTACCCGTAACAATTGCCAAGGATACGAACCAACGTCATGTTATAAAAAGGGCTTTGATGGTCAACTTTGACGTACTGTGTACAAAAAATGGCTGAAACTATTGGAATAAAATCAACGGAATCTAATATAAAATATGGTCAACTTTTCACATGCCAATTTTCAAGACGCTACTCGAAAGTTCGCAAAGTGTCGCGTTCTACCTTAAATGACAGGAATCGCCTATCCTTTTCTGTCATTAGTAAATAATAACACACACATTCGACATAAAGTCGAAATTTTAAATGAATTTAGGAATCGACTTTACTTCGTTTTTTCCTTATCCAACTTACTTGAAGAATCATCGACTTTATGTCGTTTTATTTTTCTTATTCAACATATAAATTTTGATGGCCTTTCTATAAAGATGAAATTGTTAATTTGACAGAACACAACTTTTTTCTAAACCTATAATAATTTATATGAATATTGGAATTGAAATATAAAACATGTTATAAGAATTAAAACGTTACTACTGGAACAACTGCTAAATTTGATTTTGCATTTAAGTTTTTCTTATTGAATGGTCATGATATTTTTGGCTTTCACTTCTAAGTTTCATTACTAATATAAAAATACTTCAGTAGCATTTCAGTTATCTGATAACTGTTCAATTATTAATGAGTTAATTAGTTTTCAATACTTTATTAGGCATGTAGATAGATACTTTTATTTCCTCCAGATCTGAAGAGCATGCAGTTTTTTGCCTAAATAAATATATTAAGCGGCAAAAAATATCTTGAGAAGAGTATGTTATATACAGGGAATGATGATAATTGTATTAACACTCATTTTATACAAGTCAATTCGATAGCACATAAATTTATCTGCACGTGGCTACTACATTGTCCGATAAAATCTTCCGATTCCTGGGTCGTATGATTATAAACCAGTCAGTCGTAACGGTTTATATAATACAAGTACAAATGTAGTGCATCGGTACGGACAAAAATGAAATGTTATCAGGCCACGCAAACAAAGTTATGAGCTTTAATACAGAATTACATTTGAACTAATATAAATCTAATCAGTATATATTTAGCATTTTATATTTGCTACATATATAAATTTTGCTAACTTATTTAAAACATTCGACTGTTGTGTAGTTAACAAAGTTTTAAATTTCTGAGACGTTGGCCGATGGCAATAATATTTAGGGAGACATGCATTATATCTCGATAATGCGGGCAAACAAGAACAAAATGATGTTCATTTTCAATAGCATTCATTTTACAAAATATACATTTTCTATCTTCTCTTACAACATTTCTGAAACGACCTTCTTCAATTACAAGTCTATGGGAAGAACATCTTAATCTAATCAATGCAATACGATAAGCATCAGTTTTGACACACGTCAAACATTTTTCAAATCCAATGCAATCTTTAACAATTTTATAGGTACTCAGTTTTGACATTGTATCAATCAAATCATTGAGTAGAAATCTTGATAATATTGAAAATCATAAAATTCTCCGCGCAGATTCAAATAATATTCGAAATAATGTTTGACAAATATCAGATAAATTGGTACATGACTTTTATGTTTGATGACAATCAAAATGATATTTCAAGAAAAGTGTAAACAAAAATGTATACAATTATATATCGTATTTAAAGTGTAAACAAAAATGTATATAATTATACAATCGTAAACAATGCTTTGATATATCATTTAAAATCTTATTTCTTTATATATTTTATTACATTCGATTTATATAAGATGAACTTGAGTGCAATATAAAAAGTACTAAACAAAAAACTTATAATGTTTATTAAATGTTTTAAGTTTTATGCCTGTTTTGTGAACATCCCATTAAAACTGACATTACATATATATCTACATCTTAATCTCATAGTGGTTAAGGACATAAATCGGCCACATGATCGATCTATTTTTAAATAAGCCTCTCATTACTGTGACTAATACTTATTTATTTAAAAAATGTAACAACTCTATAATACATGTTATAAGAATAATGAGTTTAAAATACTACCGAAACAAACGCTACATTAATCTGCGTTTAAAGTGAATTGATCTATAATGGAAGATCTTCAATACAATAAATAATCACGTTAATAATGTGTACTTTCGTACATGACAACAATAAATAAAGAAATGAAACATTGATGTCATCAGTAAGTGCGGGTAAGTGATCCAATACTACATGTCCATATATAGTAGATAATAAAGTGTTCTAGAACACAATATTATTAATCATCATAAAAACGTTGATAAATCCTCACTTAGAGCTCCAATAAGATTAACTTTGTCAAGAGGTGTTCCATAAGAATATCCAAATAACATATTTTCTTGTTTATTTATCAATATTTCAAAGACTTTTTAGCAAATGTATGCAAAGAAGACCAATCCACGTTAAGTATCTATACTGAATGGCCATGATCATTGCTGCTTTATTTATTTTATTTTATTTTTTGCTTGAAAATCACCGTTACTAAAAATTGAAAAATCGTTTCCGGACTTAAGTTAGGAATGATTTGTTCTGATCAAACTAGGTATATAGCAAGCATATATAAAGACTATAAAGACCCGGACTGGTATTGCTTTTGTTTGTTTTTACGTAATCAATAAATGAGACTTTAAGAATTTTTGTTTTAATTAATTCTCAACTTTGTATCACCTTTTACAACATGTTTCTTATCATAAATTACACTTACGCTTTAAAAACTATTTTATCCAAACGAAATTGACATGTCTAATCATAAAATATACCCTTAGAACTTTATCCAACATTATAAAACGCCGTTTGATTTAGTGAAATATATTGTGTGCTTGGTAAAGACCTCTTTTTGGATCTGATCCATTTTAACCAATGTAATGTGTTATTCATATCTGTATGTAATATTTGTATTTAACAAATTGTATGAAATGAAATATGTTTAAACTTTAATGAGTAATTGATAAAAAAATAAAGTAAGACCTTCATCTAAAATATCTGCAAATTGGACAAAAGTCAAATTTTAAAAAGATGATAATATTGTTTGCAAAGTGCAAGGAGTTTCGTTTAACATAGTTATTATTTATTCATACATGTGATTTGTATTGTCATATAATCATAATGAAATTTGCGTAATCTTTTCTTCAATTAAAAAGGGTACAAAGTCGAATATGACATGAAGAAGTGTATATACACATTAGAGTTTGAAATTGATTGCAAAATACTTCAATAAAGCATTATGTTCAGACTTACTTTGTTATATTACCTTAACTGCCACCATAAAGCGTTATTGCCAAATAAAAATGATTCATCATTTCTTGTAGTATATTCGACAATTGTCGGAACTATATCATTATTACACTGATTCAAAATTGTAAAGGTTTTTGACAAGATCTTAGGACTTATATAACGATTAACAGCTATTTTATTAAATGCAAAATGAATGATACGGGATACGCAGTAAAGACTTTATCGTAAATATCTCGTATTACAATAGACAAAAAGTATAATTTAATATGAGAACAATCAGAAAAAATAGGCGTTAAGTCGACTTGCCTTTTTAAATATGGTTTAATCGTTTCATATTCTTTCAATATGACATAAAGATGAGGGGACAAAATGTGCCAATTTTTATGAAATTTTGAGAAAACGAATGCGCGCATTTTAGCATTATTTCCCACCCTGCAGTTTTAACTGTGCATAATCAGTTTTGGGAGAAATTGATAATGTCTTGGCTTTTTTGTGTGTGTTGGAGAAAAGAAAGTTTAAATGAAAGTGAAATTACAATGAAATATAATTTAATCAGGTAATAGTTCAAAATGAGTTTTCATCTTACATTTGATTGAATGCATAAACTAATCGTTTTCTCAATTCGACTTTATGTCGTATATATGTATATATTTATATATAATGAAGGCAGATTCAGAAAAGTGGCATTTTAAGTATTTAAAAATTGGGTTCATCTTAACGTTTGAAACTTATAGAGTTGAAACAAGTGAAGGTTTATTTAATATTATCCACTTTTTTTTTTACATCAAACAAAGACAATGAGAAATCGAAAGCAGCTTTTTATAGATATTAAAATTTTTTAAAATATTATCTAAGTTAAATTTAATTTTGTTCAATCGATTTAAATAATTCCGGAAATAAAATTGTGTTTTCAAGAAAGCCTTATTCTATACTTGGTACACGAAATTGTCCTAATTGTTATACTTATATAGGAACAGTAGATAAAAAGCCATTCGGAGCGTCTCGCTCGTGGTCCTGTGTGGCTTAGTTTTGTGGGCGCTGCGTTCGGTGAACGTCACCTTGCCTTGTTGATCTTTTCTCCATAGTTCATCGTATTTATCCCGTATGATAACAGACAAAAAGAAGAATTTTGATAAAGATGAGATCAATCAGAAAAAATAGGCATAAATCAGAAAAATAGGAGTTAAGTAGACTTGACTTTTGAAATATGGTAAAAATGTTTCATCTTCTTTCAGTATGACATGAAAATGGGAAAATAAAATTTGCTAATAATTATGACATTTTAAGAAACGTAGGTACACATTTTAGCATTAACAAACATTCTGTTTTCCTGCCCCGCAGTTTAAATTGTGCAAAATATGTTTTCGAACAAAATAATAACACTTTTATTATTCCTGACAAGAATGTTTCAATGAAAGTTCATCTAAAGGAAAGTAAAATTACACTGGATTGAAAAAAAAAACAAGATATGTTTGTAAAACATTTATGCCCCCTACTGGCAGCCAATTAGTTATATGGCTAGGTTATTGTGACCGACTTTTGACCTAATGTCCTAAAAATGAATAGGGGTTATCCACTGGTCATAACCAGGGGCATGTGACCGTAAAAGTTTTGTGCAGCAATTTTATGACAAAGTTATCACAAATGTAACCAAATAATATATGCATAAATTTTATGAATCATGTAGACTTCTTTCATGACATTACATTTGACCTTCCCTGAAATGTGAATACCAAAAACAATTTTAGTTTAATAAAATACATTAACCAAAGCAACTACCATTTTTACGTACTAGGTCAATGTGACTTTATCCTTGAAATTTAATGTTTGTAGTATATGACTCTATGATCCTAAGGTCAATGTTATCTTGACCTCTGACCCCTTTACTCTAAAAATCCATTTACGTCATCTTGTGACCAAACGAAATGCATTTGTAAATTTTGATGGTCAATGGCTCATGGGTTGTCGAGATATTGATATAAAAATGATTTGACATTCATGGTCAATGTGACTTTATCTTTAACCCCCTGACCCCAAAATCAAAATGGGTCATTTACTGACTAAGACCAATGCACCAGTGCAGGGGCCCATGGATTGTCAAGTTATTGATCGGAAAGGGAGAGACATACACAAGTTTTATTTCCTCGAAATTAAAACACAACGCAGTTCTATGTGCACAGATTTTTCTTTATGAAGAAAACACTAATGATTTCTTGGGTCAGGTTTGAATATTTAAATTTCGCGCTGAATGTGGCGTTGAAATATTGGAACGAAAAATTACAAACCAATTAAAAGATTTCCAACTTGTTAAATAATTTCAACATATTCTTACAAACTTTTTCTTGTCACACGACTTGTTCAAACATAATTGACTGATTCTGTCTCCATTTTAATCTCGTTTATCAAACAGACATATTTACATTTCAAAACTGCATTATACATTATTTGTATAGACAAACATGCTAGAAATTACATACATTTTAATTGATAGCATGATTCCAGTCAATAAGATCAATGTTTGTTCAGTTAATGTCACTTGAACACGAGAAGATGCAGTCAGATTATAATATTGTTTTCAAAGTACAGGACGATTTTCGTGAAATATATTTATGAATGCATATGTTGTGTACTGAGAGAATCGCATATACATATCAGGTATTGAGTATTGTTGCAAAATTAATACTTCATTGGAACATTATGTATAGATTAACTTTGTTGCCTACATAAATTGTTATAGCCATATACAAAGTCATTCATTATTTTTTGTAACATTCGACAATTACCAGAACGATTTCAATATTTCATTGAATCGGGTACTAAAAGTTGTAAACGTATGTGAAAAACATTTTGGACATGGATGACGATTATCTTTTATCTTATCAAGTCAAAATTGATTTTGGTACGCGAGTAATTAATATCAAAATGACAGATATACGCAGTAAGGCCTTCATCCTTACTATCTCGTATAAGTTGAAATTTGATAAGGATGAAAATAATCAGAAAAAGTCTACTTGTCTTTTTAAAGCTGGTGTTAATCGTTTCATATTCTTTCAGTTTGACATAAAGATGAGAGAATCATTTTTGCCAATTTTATGACATTGTACACATTTTTAGTGTTAATAAACATTCTGTTTTGCTTTTCTAAAGTTTAAACTGTGCATAATCAGTTTTTAAAAGTAATTAATAATCTCTTTAGTATAAAAGTGGTATATTACCCCGAGGCGCGGCCGAGGTTAATATGCCACTTCTCGGGTTGACAATATCCTCTATCACCCCGACAGCCATGTGTTATTTATATAATACATTTGTATTTATCTAAGCGAAAAAATAAAATCAATTAAACTAATTTATTTTTACTTTGCAGATCAGATGGGTCGTTGAGTCGGCAAACGCGCGGATCAAACGTTTTAAGTACCTTGATCTTGTCATGCCAAAAGGTCAAATACCATGTATTGGTGACTTTATACGCATAGCATGTCCAAACTCGTAGCATATCAGTTATGAATTATGGAGCTTTTGGTTCTTTGCTTATATATTATTCGTTATACAAGTTGCTGACGGGATATACGGGAGGATATAGCCTGACTGAGCTAAATATAACCCGAGGCGCTATGCCAGTTCAAGGGTTGGCAATATCCTCTATCACCCCGACAGCCGCGTGTTATTTATCTTATTATACCGAAAAAAACCTTTAGGTTTTAAAACATTCGTAAGAGAAAATATAGATTATCACAATTACAGCGATTTTGATCTGAAAACACAAAAATGTATAGATAAAAACAAGACAAACAGACATACAGATCGTTATTTCTTCAAAAGAAAATAAATAACAAAACAAAATAAAATTATTATACTTATTATTAATGGGTATGAAATTACAATTATTTTTAATCATCTGTCTATAAATTTTCATTTGTAGTAATTTTTATACACGTGAACATGTGACGGTTTCGCACGAACTTTTTGCTTTCCACGTGGGATTCTTTACTAAATAAAGAATTTTTTTTATAAACTGTTCAAATTGTATTAGTATGTATATTTTTTGCATTATGTTAACTGGTTCCTAAGGCATTATCGCTATTATGAATACAGAGTTATGTAAGAGTTATGTGCCCCAGGGTAATATAAGAAATAATCTAAATAATGTATGCAACCGTATTTTTGAACATATGAACATCCGATTCAACATCGTCGCTTCAGAATTATTATAACACGGTGGCACTATACATTGTTTCTTAACTCATATAATACAAAAAGTCAAAAATGCAAATACATCAATAAGGGATATTTTAACTGTTTATGAAAACCGTTTTATGTGCATCTAGGTTTAAATATTGCATAAAATGAAATGAAATTGAAGTATGCATAGGATTAAAATAATTGCTTACTAACAGTACTATTAAAGCAAGCTTATATTATGCCAACTCTGATAATAAAAATGCATATCAATTTAAAGAGTATTGTTATTAATGTACAAAAATGAATGTGCTAAAATTAAACTTACTTTAGTTAAAAGACGACTTGCATTTGCGTCAACTGTTGACATCTGCTTTTGTCCTTTAGACAAAAAGGCTGGCATTTCGGCCTGGATTCCGAGATCGGCAAGCAGAGACAGCGAATCCCGGAATCCCCGATCTACGACCAATATATCCCCTTCCTCCAGAAAACCTCTTATGTCTTCAATGTTCGAATTCAACATATGATTAAGAATAGCCGCGTCGTTGTTCTTGGAGTCCGCCAGATACGGCCCTACAACGGTTACGAAGTGACCAGTGGTTGTTACAACAAGCGGACGTCCTTTGTGGAGGCTGTATGTACGTCTCTGGAACGCAAAGTTGTTAGATTTTTGCTTTGTTTGCTTTGAAAGTATATCTTCGCGTGTAACCGCCTCGATTCCAAGATAAAGAGGTACAAATCCTCTCATAAATGCATGGCGGACGGTCGAGACAGCCCTCCTTACACTTGATTTGGTGATGCCAAATATTGTCGACAGTAGTTTATTTGATATACCCGAATATAACTTGACTAAGAACGGTCCAATACTGGTTTTTGCTGATCGTGTAGATGTGTTTTTCACTTTATCGGCTACATGGTGGCAAACATCGTCATATTGTGTCTTTGAAAGGCCAGTTAAAGATGGAAAGTCACTGTCATTTAACTTGTCAGTTGAAAGGTGATTGTTGTAATACGCAAACATTGCGCATTTTTTGTAGGAGGTCGTTAATGGCAGAACGACTAAGTACCGACTGACTGGTGACAGTCTGGATAATATCAACCGCTGTTGATAGTATATATCCATCGGCAAGGTGTACTGTGTAGCATCTATTATCTTCGTTTATAAGGATATTGTGGTGTATAAACGCTGTTATGCGTCCTTCTGCCGATAACCTTAAAAGCTTTGGCCCAGACGTTTGCAGACGAAGCATCTTGAGTGGCTCCGGCTAGTAGTAGGTATCTTAAGGGTAACCTGAAACAAGAACACATAAAACAATCTTCGTAAAAAAATCTTTTCTCGTAAAAATCTTTCTAAATGTCTCTTAGTCTCGAAATATGAATACATGTACTTGTAATTTAATTGTGAATTTATTTTCAAACTAGAACTATTCATTCTTATTTGATTTCAACATCATTCTTTTTAAAATAACTGATAAAGGGAAAAAAGTTATAAAAACACTACAATATTTCTAGATAAAATAATATGCTTAGATACATACAGACGGCGGACTGGTTAAATGCTTGGACGAGGTTGATGCCTGGGGTGGTTCGTAGTCTGCGTCGCGATCTTCGCTTAGATCGGATTTGCCTTGGCTTTAGTTTTCTTGTAAAACTTTATCCTACAGGCGCCACAAAATATGTCGTCTGGAAATGTAGCAATGCCAAGTTCTTTCTGCAGAATTTTTTTTATAGGCAGAGAAGTTATGCGTCTTTCACTTTTCTTGGTTCGTTTCTTGCACAGAACACACAGAATGTTTTTCACCATGCTTCTGAAACAATTTTATGTATTTTTATTATGTTTCATAAAAAAAATAAATATTAGACGTTAAATATTGGGATTTGCCCATTTACAGATATATCTTAGTACCGATAAGTGTTACTTAGATGCAGGTACTGCAGGCCTAATGATAGCAACTTCTCGTACGAAAAATAGATACATAATTAATGAAGACGGGATTTAAGATGTTCTACTATTGTTCAAAAATAAAACTAAAAAAAAAAAATTTAAAAAGCCGCGATGAGGAATCGAACCCAGCCCGCTAGTTTGGAAAGCGGGAATGCTACCTCTGCAACACTGTTATCGAATCGAAAAGTTATACGTACAGTAAATGCGGACTACTGCAGACGAACTTATAGATGCAATATTTGCTTTTTGTACTCCTATGAAAAAGTAATATAACTATAATATATAAGTTGAAACTACTTACATATTTCTCTAACTACCATTTGCAAAAAACTATATTCGTAATTTATCAGACCAGCTAGAATACATGTATCTAGATATATGCTTCTGGGATATTAGCACAAAAAATGCTTCAGTTCTGGATAATTTAAATCTTAGTTTACGATTAACTTAATTTTAAATCTATTTGTAAGTATTTTTTTAATATCTTACCTTTTTTAAAAAAGAATGATCTGCGCTTGTAATGCGGTTTAAATTAACCAAATGAAGCATTGTTTACATGTTGCATTGGAAACCGACAAAACTCGTACTCAAAATCAGTCGAACCAGCATATGTTAAACCGTTAATTGTTGTTGATAAAAAGGTTAGTTATACAAAAAATACATAAAAATATACAAAAGGTAGAATATTCAAGCATTTCAACACGTTTGTATTTTATTTTTAAAAATGCCGATCGTATTTATCGACGATGGATGTGTCGTTTAATGAAAATATACTGTCATAAAGTACGAACATTTTGAAGCGTTTAAATTATCTTTTTACCAGAGCGCATTTGAGTACCATCTTTAAACTTCGACAATATGACAATCTGCACAATATCAATCAATGCTAAAAATATTTATTTTGGTACTCAGCTGCGCTCATAGTATTTGCCTTTATTAAATATGCAGAAAATCGTTAATTTCACGCCCGTTTAACTCACAACGAGTGAAAAATGTCCATCGGTTAAAATGTTGTGAGCAACTTCCGTTCCTCGTTGTGAGCACCCGTCTAGGACGTGTGACACGATAAACAAGGTGAGTTTTTCATATTTTTTGAAGATTACAGACATTTATGTAAAAATATGGGAATGCAGTTAGCTAGCGATGTATTTTCCGAGTATGCGCATGTAAAGATATTGCCTATTGGTCGACAATTTGATGGAAATACCGTGCGACGCAGTCACTCGGGGTAGCTGGAAAACTGGAGACAACTTCTCTCCGGACCAAATTTAACATTGAAAACGTCGATTTTGGTTAAGTTTTGTGCATTCTAACCTTAAACAGATGCCCACAAGTCTTCAGCGTAAATTATTACATGAAAGTCTTCATAGAAACGAAGATATATCCTTATTTGCTTTAATCCTCGTTGTGAGCACCATAACCTCGTTGTGAGCAAGACAAGCGCAGTGCGTGTCTGGTTTTAATATGTTATTTAGATGGTGAAAAAGGGGGCGTCCGTGGCTGAGTGGTTAAGGTCGTTGACTTCAAACCGCTTGCCCCTCACCTCTGGGTTCGAATCCCGACAGGGACTTTGGATTCTTTCATGTGAGGAAGCTATCCAGCTAGCTTACGGAACGTCGGTGGTTCTACTCAGGTGCCCGTTCGTGCCTGAAATAAATGCACGGAGGGGCACCTGAGGTCTTCTTCCACCAGTAAAGCTGGAACGTCGCCATATGACCTATACTGTGTCGATGTGACGTAAAACCCAAAACAAACAAAAGATGGTGAAAATATAGTTTTCAATCTACCAAAGCAATTAAAAACGTTTTTGCACAGCAGCATTTCTTTGCAAGACGCTGTGCATATCCGAAGGGAGGCATATTAGTTTTGAAACTGTCCGTCCGTCAGTCCGTCAATCCATCCGAAAACTTTAACATTGGCCATAACTTTCTCATTAGTAAACGGATTTGATTCATATTTGAACACAACATCCCTTAGCACAAGACCTTCCTACGGGCCTGTATTTTTTTCCTTGACCCCTGAATGGCCTTTACTTTGAAGGTCAAATTGTCCAAAAACATTTAAGATTAACCATAATGTCCTTATTAGTAAATCAATTTAATTCATAATTAGGCACAACACCTCTTTGGACAAGGCCTTCCAACTGCAGTACTATTCTTTTCAGTGATTAGACATGGGGTCGTTCAAGAAGAGACCGAAGCGAGGCACCAAGTATGTACTTGCCCTGGTCTGAAAAATATTAGAACTACTAGAAAAACTGTCAGTGATGCATAAAAATCAAAAGAAAAGTTTTGGTCATGTCTCTTGCAAAAAACATTCTTTTCAGTTAAACACACTGTAAAATTAGCTAACCCAAAATTGTACCAGTGGTGAAACATCTAAGAAGTCAAGAAGATTTCTTAAAATGCCACTATTTCATGATGAAAATGCTATTTAAATGTCAAACACAGACTGTACACTGTGCCTGTCTTGCTCACAACGAGGTTATGGTGCTCACAACGAGGATTAAAGCAAAAAAGGGTATATCTTCCTTTCTATGAAGACTTTCATGTAATAATTTACGCTGAAGACTTGTGGGCATCTGTTTTAGGTTAGAATGCACAACACGTCACCAGAATCGACGTTTTTCAATGTTAAATTTGGTCCGGAGAGAAGTTGTCTCCAGTTTTCCAGCTACCCCAAGTGACTGCGTCGCACGGTATTTCCATCAAATTGTCGACCAATAGGCAATATCTTTACATGTGCATACTCTGAAAACACATCGCTAGCTAACCGCATTCCGATATTTTTACATAAATGTCTGTAATCATCAAAAATTATGAAAAACTCACCTTGTTTATCGTGTCACACGTCCTAGATGGGTGCTCACAACGAGGAACGGAAGTTGCTCACAACATTTTTACCGATGGACATTTTTCACTCGTTGTGAGTTAAACGGGCGTGAATTTGCTCAATTTTTAGCATTGTATGGGTATCTGCGTCAAACAGTTTGCAAGCACTAAGAGGTTCTATACCTTGTAAAATGTTGTTTTCAACAGTTTAGGCATAGATCTTATAAATGAAATTTGGAAACATGTAAAGTTCAAAGAAACTATTTTAATAAAAATATTGGGCAAAATATCATGGTTAGTGAACCTAGCTCTTTGTGAATGAAATATTTGAGATAATTGAATGATTGTACTCAGATTTAAATATAAGAAGTAAACTAACTTAAAAGCTTTAGTAAGGGGGTGTTGTATTTCTCATTCTCTCTTGTCAATCGTGGGTTTAACTCAGTATACACTTGTCCCGTTGATACCAGTTGAATAAAATGCGTTGACATATGCTTTTATAGTTAGAATAAAACTTATATATATTCAATGGTGTTCTGGTGATAACTGACCATCGGCTTATCCAGACAATAGTAGTGTGTATTATATAATCATTAATTTCCAATGTCATAATATCCATACATATCGCCACACTCCCGAGTGCCGAAATAAAACATAAATTAATGACTTATGATAATAGTTTCAGAAAGTTTAAGTTTGTCTGCCTATAAGAAAGGGCATTAACTCAAAAATTAAGAAGCGCTGAGTAACGATTCTTGTGCACTGCACTCTGGATCATTGAAAGAAGCATGCTTATCAAGTTTGGACTAAATCCGACTTATAGTGACTGAGTTATGCTCCGGACAAGCCTTAGGGGACACCACCGCCGACGAAAGTAATCCCTATATGTCGTTTCAAGGCGGCACAAAAAGGAGGTGAAAAAGACAAAAATGTTTACCGCCAATGATATAAGCGACCAACAGAAAGTTGTTTATTGCCTACGTAAACCATAAACTAAAATCCACTAATGAAAAAGAGTTATGAAGGTCAAATTCATTCAACCTTATAATTCAGTCATTTTAGTTCAAAATAAACAATTAATTAATCAAAGGGCTGCAAGCTCTTTGATATTTTCTGACCTTTGAAATCTAAATCGTACTATATATCTGTATGTAATTTCCTGTGTATTTTCATGAGAAGGAAGAACTATGTTTGGTGGAACTCACTAAGACGTGACGATATCAAAATTCACATAGAAATCCAAAGCATGATGAATGTACATAGAGCGCGCCATTTTGTGTTATGAACAGGGCCATTTTGATATCAGGAAGTTTTACTTTTAGTTTTGAGGTAAACAGTTATTAGTAGCAGACGACACAAAACAGTATAATTGTGATCATTGAACAAAAGAAGCCAAGTTTATAAAAAAAGGGCAAATATGTAACTCATAATACATGGTATCCGAACTACAATATTAATCTTCGTTTTCTGTATATACGTAGTGCCCCCCTCCCCACCCCTTTCAAATTGGACGAGCCTATTTGTTTATTGTATCTGCAATCGGAATATCCTTGGCTATAATATATCCGAAGACTGACGGAAAGGTCTGAAAAATTGCGATTGTTGCACCAGAAAAGGTTAAATTGTCCGGTCAGTTATAGCCCGTTTCAAGCATATGATACAGATTTACAGTAATCGAGCGTGAGTGAACGACCATAGTGAATTTATCGGTTACGGCAATCAAGTTGGCATCATACATGCATGTACTTGTCTGTCAATTTATCATCAGCAGTATTATTTCCCTGAGAACTCTATTAAGCCTTTATAAATATATACTTTAAAGATACATGTAAAACAATTTTTCCAGCTTCTATATCTGGACTCCTGTTCAAACCATATTAATTAATTGAGTGTTGCCCTAGAATGAATTTTGGTAGGCTAAACTTGTCTTGATATAATATACTTTGTCTTGCAGGACACCGAGTATGCAGCGAGTGCATTTAGGCCGAAGTCGACGAAATTTTGCCGAAAATGTTTTACTTCGCCCTACTTGATCGGAAAAGAACAGAACAGAACATGTCTTTTAACTTTACCCAGGGTATTTCATATAAATTTGAAAGACCCCTGTTTTATCCAAGCATTTTTCAATACAATTTGGGGAACAAAACAAAATGTTTATATAACAGAGAATCTATAGTTCCGGTACAAAAAAGTATAATTCCAATTGTAAAAAAGAAGAAAAAAATACTAAATAGGAGAAACCAAATTACAAATATTTTTTTCTAAACTATGAAATGAAATATCAAACCGGGATGGCTTTACTTTTCACTAAATTAATTTTGAAAAAAGTATGGAGGTTGTCTCTTATGATGATTTGAACAGGTATCCTTATTGTATGTATGGCACGACATATGGTATTAAACATTAGCACAAACATGTGATAAATTTGCACGTGATTGCCGTGCATAACATTATCTAAAACTAAAAGGAAGGTCATTTATAGCTTTAAAAAAAGTATTACTGCATGTATAGGCGAAAATCTTAATATTATTGAACCAATGGGATTTAACTAATCGGACTATGTTGAAAAAGACTTTGTCTACATCGATTTGTAAATTTTACAATTAGATTATATTATATCGGAAAAGAACAGAACAGAACATGTCTTTAATTCTACCCAGGGTTTTTCAAATAAAATTTCTATTTGAAGGACCATGTTTCACCCAAGCATTTTTCAATAGAATTTGGGGAACATAACAAAATGTTTATATAACAGAGAATGTATAATTCCGATACAAAAAAGTATAATCATTTAACAGAGTACAATTCCAATTCAAAAAAAGAAAAACTTTACTAAATAAGAGATATCTACTTTTAAACTATGAAATGAAATATCGAGCCGGGTTTGGTTTACTTCAAGTCTATGAACACCATTATTATTGTTTTTTTAATTAATTTGGAAAAAAGTATGGAGGTTGTCTCTTGTAATGATTTCAACAGGTAAGTTCCAAATACGCACCTGAATTTATGTAAATATTAAACATTAGCACAAGCATGTAGTAAATCTGCACGTGGATGTCGTGCCTAACAGTTATCTACAACTAAAGGGAAGGTCATTATAGACTACATACATTGGAAAAAATCTTAATTATTATGAACCAAGGGATTTAACTTTTCGGACTTTGTTGGAAAAGACATTGGCTGTGAAAAATGAGCTACATCGATTTATAAATCTTACAATAAGATGATATGTACTTGTTTTTCTAACAAGCATTTGTTTTATGAAAACAATGACTTCATTTGTAAATAAGTCATTACATACAAAGAAAATATTAAAAAAATAAACAAACAATTAAAAGGAAACAAACAAATTAACGAATGAGTAATATTAAATGAAATCTTTAATTAATTATTAATTATGGAGACATTAAGATTGTGTTCATAATAGAATTAATAAATTTTATGAGGTTAAAACATACAAGTTATTAGATATTAATAGTGATTTAAGCAAAAGTTCGCGTTTATGTATTAAATTTGCGTTTTTGAGAAAAATGCTCTCTTTGTCGCCCGAAAAAAACTACAATTTAGATCTAACTACTTGTTCCTGTCAGTTTTCGATTAAGGTTATTGTAGAGATCAGACCTCTCAACAGTGTTGAAGTTGATTGCTGGTGGCATCCTTTTTTGCGTATCACATTTAGTTTAATGAATCTCATTTACAGCCTAAAATAGTTAGAACCAGTCTACAAACATTGCTACGCGCATGCTCCGCTTCAAAATACAACTTTACTTAAACGAAAATTAACATCGACTGTAGTAAATTGTTTATTGTTTTGTGAACAGCGAATAGCTGCCTCCGAAAAAGACATTGTAATCAATCGTATCACTAATATTTCCAATTTTAAAATCGAAATTGAAAAAAAAGCCAGGATCGTATTAGATATATCGTGATCACGGGAATTGACCAATATCATATCACATTCAGAAAAGCCGGGATCGTATTAGATATATACAGATCGCGGGAATTGACCACTACCATATCACATTCAGAAAAGCCAGGATCGTATTAGATATATAGAGATCACGGGAATTGACCACTACCATATCACATTCAGAAAAGCCAGGATCGTATTAGATATATTGAGATCACGGGAATTGACCACTACCATATCACATTCAGAAAAGCCGGGATCGTATTAGATATATTGAGATCACGGGAATTGACCACTACCATATCACATTCAGAAAAGCCGGAATCATATTAGATATATATGTAGAGATCCACTACCACATCACATTCAGAAAAGCCAGGATCGTATTAAGATATATAAAGATCCCGGGAATTGACCACTGTCATATCAAATTCAGATAGCCGGGATCGTATTAGATATATAGAGATCACGGGAATTGACCACTATCATGTCACATTCAGAAAAAGCGGGATCGTATTAGATATATCGTGATCACGGGAATTGACCACTGCCATGTCACATTCAGAAAAGCCGGGATCGTATTAAACAAAGAGAGATACCGGAAATTGACCGTTCAGAATATGGGGGGGGATATCCTATAGAGAGCCAGATTTTTTCATATTTGATTAACAAGGGAGCGCCTATTCCTCCTGCGATGAGCCGGCCGATTATGTTGACCTACTGCAATAATTCGAAACAGCCGGCACTGGGTGCTGAACTTAGTCTTGAACTGCTCTCTCATCGTTATTGTTGTCAACCTGTAATTCTTTCTGACGTAGACTAGATGTTATAGTTATTCATAAAAAGCAAAATGGTTGGGCCACAAGTTTGATCAACATTAGAGAATTGGCCCTTCCCAGTTCTTAATCTAGTTACCAACCGCCTCAAATGTTCAGGCAATATATCTAAATAACTTTCGTAACAAAATTCACAGATACAGACATAAAGATAAACAGATGTTTCAGTATATTAATTCATTTTAAAGCTGCATGCTTCCAGGTAAACCAAAATATTTCAAGAAAATCAAACTTGCGAAAAATGTACTAAGATTTTAAGAAAAGTAAAAAGATTCAAGATTCAAGTAATAATTTACATGATATATGCGATTAATGCCTGATTTTGTCGAATTTATAACCATACAGATTGCTTGTATTTATGCGGGATAGAAATCTTACAGAGAACCAGGGATGTATATTATTAGTCGCGCCGGCGACTATATTTGTAACAGTTTGATATTATTATACCTATGGTAGGAGAAGGCCTTAAAATCTGAAAATAAAAGCATATCAATTACTGAACAATTAAAGACCACAATTGTTTTTCAGTAATCTCAAAAATTCAAACATACAATATCGTTGCTCAATGAAATCAAACATTCAGATATTGACATCTTAAAAAGCAACATTACAATTTTTATAAAATGAATTAATGATGTATTCATGTGGATAAGTCATTGAATTTAGGGATACTTTTACTTTTTTCAAAGTGTCAAGCGTTGATATTTTGTGATAAATAAATTATGCATGATATTTGTAAAGGCACTTTTAATTTATTTGGTTGTGACCTATTTCATTTTATTTATTATTAACAGTTTCTCCCTGTTCTTTTTGTAAGAATCACGTGACTACACGTTATAAAATCTATTAATAGTAACAAGTGGCTGATAAGACATACAGGTAACTTGTGAGGTATGGCAGCTGATAACGTGCAAATCACTGTAATTTTGTATGAATAATTACAAAGTTATTTTTTCATTAATCAGTTTCATATCTTATACCATCAGAAAGGTCTGAATATCGTATTTTACACATTAAAAACAGATTTTCAAAACCTTTTCCTTTTTTCTTGGTAAAGGATTATACTGTGAAACTTCTGACAAGAACGTTCGATAGTTTAGTTTAAGTTGAACACCACAAAGTAAATTTATGCTTAAGATGCACATTATTGAAATATATAGTGGTAATCGTTGATTTCGTTATATTCCGTCGATTTCCGTCGCGCAGGTTTCCAAAACGGTTGACGGTAGGGGGCCGGAATCGTATTGGATACATAGAGAAAACTAAAATAAGTATCTTTTGTGTTGATAGTTTATGTGACTGAAAGGCAATTAAACGTTAACTATATCGTATGTAACGACGGGAATATTGATTTCAACTAAATTATATATTTTTTCGATAGCGCATAAGAATAATTTTTTATGCAGACACCACTTTTACAGTAGAATTGCATTGTTTTATGCAATAATTAAGCATATATATTTTCATAGTCACTTTGCAAATATTCGATGATCGGTAATTATTTGTCGGTAATTATCGGATTCTGAAGTAAACTATACGGATTTCAATGTATGGTACAACGATATTGGTGCAAATCTAATAAAATATACGTTCTGTTCTGTTCTATGTATAAAGTAAAATTACAAGTAGAATTACCAGCATATCACTTGCCTTACAAGCCTCTATGACAAGGTGTTAGATTTTCAGTTAGTTTCAAATTGAAGACTGTAGGTTCGATAAAGTGATTTTTTATGTTTTCTTTTAATATGATTGTTTTTTTTTGTTTTTTTTTTTGTATTTTGCAAAATTTGACCATTATGTGTTATGCCTGCATTAAATTCGTACACATGGCAGTAAAAAATTATCAAAATTATGAAATAAAAAAGTGGTAGAAATGAAACACACGATTTATCAACTTATGTTTCATATAAAGCTATATATCTCATGAAAAAAATATTGTTCGGGTTTTAAAAAAGAATGCATATGAAATCGAAATGGCATTAAATTGCCTTAAAGCGAGTGGCGCATGCACAAAGTGATTGCTAAACGGATAGAACCCTACTTAAAATAGCAAAATACTATTTTGTTCCGGAACATTTTATTCTGTTTACGTATATCTTTTCATGTGTATTAAATAACAGAGACATTCTATGTTACAACTTTTTCGGGAATCAGCCATATTATAATGTAAACAATATAATTTTACTGTTGATAAGTTTTATAAAAATATTTCATAAGATATAGATTTATACCCTTTAAAACATATAATAAAAATTAATTTATGAAAACTACAAACAGGAATTGTCTAATATTCGAACTTGCGCATTCTAGGTCACAACTTCGTCATACTTACCACCAGGCTATCGAGCAGTATTAATTGATATTTAATTATACTTACAACATTAATCATAATAAGTTACGGAAACTAACGAAACACCTCCCGCAAATTAATAAGACTCAGGTCAATATTGCCAAACAATAGTTGCTTAATTAATAATAATGATAACAGTTTCTTGACAATATTTCTAAGCAAGTTTGCTTCAAATATGATGTTTTATTATGAATAAACATTACTCAACACATTGTTCCTTTTTTCTTTATACTCGAACCATTAAACTGATATTTTCTAATGTTTATGATAATACAATCATATTTCTATCCGGCGACTTGATGCTTTAGCATCAAAACCTCTATATAAAGGTCCCTGAAAAATTGAAAACCTTTTTATAGGTTAAATGAAGAAAAATCTTTTCTTTACAATAAGCAGAATATGAAAAATATTAAGTTGAAAATATCACAATATATTTCATTGTACCTTTCATTTTGGTCTTTTCTTTTAAAATTGCCTTTTTATGAAAGTGTTTCTTACTTTGTTTACTGATATCATGTGTAAAGATAATACATCTTACATATGCGTACTAAAATATGTTTATTCTACATTTAGAAAGAGAAATTATAAGTATTTTCAAATATCAATTTTTAGCATAATAAATGTTTAATGCAATAAATATTAAATCGAATTAAGGTGTTGATATTTTTCATTTAGCATGATTGATGCCCATCTAAATGTTCATCAAGTTATGTAACGTGGATTACTATTTTCAGTGTTATTCGGAAAGATTATAGGAATCGGAGCCAGAAAATAAAACATATAGGGGTCCCGGGAATTGACAAGTTCAAGAAGATATTTTTCTGAAAAGCCGGGATCGTATTAAAACATATAGGGGTCCCGGGAATTGGCCAGTTCAAGAATATAGTGTTCAGAAAAGCCGGGATCGTATTAAAACATATAGAGATCCCGGGAATTGGCCAGTTCAAGAATATAGTTTTCAGAAATTTCTTACTTAAAATAAGCACGGCAAGTTGAACTTGTATTTACAATAATGTATAAATACTCAACCATGACGGTCGGGAAAAAACGTTGAATTTCCTACTTAGATATAAGATATCCAGGGAAATCGCATTAAGAACATCCGGGATCGTATAAGGTATACATATCCCGGGAAATTGACCATTACCATCTTGCATTCAGAAAAGCCGGGATCTATTAAACAATACAGCAATCCCGGGAATTGACCACCTGTCATACACGTCAAAAGGTTTCTTTGGGGCAGTGCCTCCAGATTTAACAGACCGTCTTTCAAAATCTATGTCGTTCTTAGGACCAAACTGAAAACTCAGAAAAAAACAAGTTCCTAAATATTTACCAAAAACTTCAATATGGACGTATTTGATTACAGTTTTGATCCAAATATGATTGAACAACGTATTATATTCACAGCAGTATCTGAAGAAAACTAAAATGTATTGTAAATATGAATAATATATCTACTTAGGCGTAGGAATAAATAAACCTAAAAATAACGCATTTGTATACTTAAATTGTGTAAATATAAATAAATACAGAGTACAACTGACGCAATTTCGGTTATCATCACATAATCTAGTAATTGAAATTGGTAGGCACAACGGAGTTCCAAGAGAAAATAGACTATGTCAACAATGCAATATGCATGTCATCGAAATTGAATTCCATTTTTTACTCGTTTGTCCAAAATATTATAATTTAAAACCATATTTTTGCCGTTGGTCACACTTCAAAAATGGAAACTTTAATGTCATCTAAACATGAAAAAGAGCTTAATAATTTGTCAAGATTGTAAGAAACTCTGATTAACTTGTATATTGTTAGATCTACATAAAGACATACCGTAAATAACATATCTTAAAACATATTGTATGATTGTATTTGTATACATATATATAGACAACAATAACAATTTATTAAGCATTTTAAGTATATATCTCATATTTTAAATTGCTAAATCTCATGAAGATATATTGTAAAAAACTTCTCTGAACACATTTTGTACTGTATTATGAACAATTTTTTGTAAAAGTGTCTTACACTTAACCATATTATGTAATAATGGCTATATGCTATATGTAGTTTAATGCCAAATAAAATATTGAATTGAATTGAAAAAAAAAAAAAAATATATATATATATATATATATATATATATATAGTATATGACTGTAAAAAATAATGCCTTGAAAGCGGTTCTTTTCAGCTGATTGTTAAATTCATTGTTGGAAATAAGTTATTTCAGGAAGAAAAGGCTATGTTACTTTAAAACTGAAATTAAAAATTTCGTTGTTTAAACTTCCTGAAACGTCCGTTGTGTTAATTTTTTCCGCATTAATATCAACAAAGGCTCTGGAGCTATCATTTTAAATAGAAATGTTACTCTTCACAGATCACCCTGTAATAAAATTATTTTTACTGTACAGCATGCTATTTGTTTGTTTTAGTCATTGCAAAAGACTGTTCCTACACACGCTGCAAGTTATCTGTATCCAGTAAGTTTATTCAATGTCTTATTCAAAAGTTTTAAAACAGTTTTTATTTGGTCATGTTCAGTTTTACCCAGATAGAACATGAGATAAAAAACATCAAGAAAAGCTGGGATCAATATCTTAGCAATTAAAACAAGCTAAATCATGTAAACAGCACAGAGGCCACATTTATAAGTGATATATATTTATGAAACTAAATTGATGATCTTTTAGTCAGGTTAGAATCTTGATCATGTGATGTAAAGATCTAGCTCACTAGTTTAAGTCGAAGGAAAAAATAATGTATCAAGCCACACTTAAAACCTGTACGTACTATCCTTCAAAGCACTGCCCCCCCCCCCATCAGTCCTCTCGGTACTTTGATTTGTTATCAATTACGTATATCTTATAATCTTTTCTTAAAATACTTTTTAAATACGTGAATATAAAATTTAGCCAAATGTTGTATTAACAAAATCTTTATTTTTTCCAATAAGGCATATAATTATAAGTCCAGTAGAATCTAATGCGATAAATAATTTCCGCATTTTAAGTTTGTTAATAAATAGCTCTAGATACTGTACTGCAGTAAATATGTTAAATTAATTTAATTTGAATGTCAGACGTTTCACTCCCAAGACATTTCACTATTGAGACGTTTCACTCCCAGGACGGTTCACGCCTGGACATTTCACTCCCAATTTGTCAATTGTATGGACGTTTCACTCCCATTTTTAAAGATATTTTTTAGGAAAGTTAACAAATTTATTTCCATTTTTAATAGCCATATCAAGATTGATTATTTATTTTGATGTATGTTTTTCTGTTGTAGATAAGCAATTAAAGTTTGTAATATACATTTGTTTTTATTTTTGTTGCATTGATAAATGGTTTAATAGGTGATGATATAAGATATATGGTTGGTTATTTAAAAGAAAACACACAATTGTTAAAAAAGAATTCATACTTATATAAACTATAATATAAACTATACTGAACAGAACTTTTATTTTCTTTGATATACCATGCTCATCCTTGAGAATAATATTTTCATTAGTACTTTCATAAAAAATAAGTCACATGGAAATAATGTCAATAACTTGATATCAATTAACAAAAAAATAATTGCTAAAATAATAAAAGATATCCATTATATATAAATAATTAATAATATAAAATTAAAATATTTGTTATTTCATGTAAGTCTTAAAAAGATGTGTATAAAATTAATTATTCTTTTGAATTATTTCTTTATCAATTTATTAAAAAGTAGCCATTAAACAAACGTAGGTAATTGTGGTATTAACAGTAATCTCATCACCTAATTAGTTGTATAAACACTGAGACCAACAACTAACAGTTTGACATCACCATTAAATCATTTGTATAAACACTGCACTTTAGCATAAACAGTTTACTAATCAGTTGTTTATTGGACCATTAAAATAGTTTTTAGATAACATCCAATTAAAACAAAAGTCGTGGAAACAGAAACTTCTCCATTATAAGTTTTGTTTATATGGAATATAAATCCGTGATATAACAAATTAAAATATAATGTTTAATCCGATATATAAATAAATTATTTTTATTTTAGAAAATTTGCAGAATGTTTACATACTGAATCATACTTAATGCAAAGAAAATCACCTATAAATTCTTATCATTAACAGCTGTAAAGAACTATAAGATAATACAATCATATCCAGTCCAACATATATCCCCCCCCCCCTCAAAAAAAAAAGAAAAGAAATGAATGAATAAATAAATAAAAATAAAGAAGAAGAACATGAATCACAATGTATGTAAATTTTAATATGTTTTCATGCAACTTCTCTGATATTTAATATAATTATTCTTATGTTAGTTTTATTATGATTTAAGATGTCGCACTTTATGAAAGACAATTTTTCTTTCATATTGAATTTTAGTCACAAAATAATGATTTTACATCACAAACATTGAAAAAGTCCCAATGCTTTTATTGTAATTTTATTTAAAGGCATTTCTGATTGCAATGGCCATTAAGTTAAATTATTTATCTATATAGGTACTGCTTGACAAAGGTTTAAAATCCTTCTACATATACGTACATAATACAGCGTCGAAAATTTCAGAATTTTGTCGATAAAATGTAATATATTTACTGTTTAAAAAGTATTTATGATAACAAAAATAATGCATTCTTACCTGTTCCATATGTACGATAATAAATACAGAAACAGCGAAAACAATTATGATAACTGAGTAAATAGTCATAACCAAAAAGTGAAATTCCCTTCTGTAATTAATTTTTATTAAATTCAAGGTCTATTTATTTTTAGTATATCATATAAGTCTTAGAAAAAATTTGGTATAAAAAGGGAGTGAATTTGGGAGTGAAACGTTTTGGTGTGAACCGTCTCAATAGTGAAACGTCTGTCTACCAATTAATTTACCGTTCATAACAAACAATAGAAATTAAAAAGTTAACGTTTAATCGCCTTTCATTACGACAATAATCAACACAAATAGGCCTATAGTTTATCAGTTTTCAATACGATCCCGGATCCCGGGCGTACCGAATCCACCACCGTTTTGCGGAGAACGTCGAGTTAGTAATGAAAGGAAAATGGCGGAGGGTGATTCCTCAATCCCTTTGAAAAAAAAAATAAAATTAGCCAAACTACCAGACATTGGTTTGGAGAAAATAGATGGATTAAGGTCTGCATTAGAAGCACTTGAATCAAGTCCTCGTTTTTGCTTTTGTTTACTTAAAATAATAAGTAGTGACGCTCATCTCTGTACGAGTTTTTCCAGGGCAAAGTGCGAGACGAAGAAGAGTTACGACAAGGATGACGATGTCGATGAGACAACTAAGAGAAGCATTTCAAACAAAGAGATTTATCCATTTATTGAAATATTTCAAAATGGAGGAAATATTTTAAAGAAATACTTAAGTGACCAATCATATATTCCAAACAAGCACATTGAAAAACTGGCACTTGAAAAACTTCTTTCATTACTTCTTGAAATAGAAGGTATGTGGCATCATTCATTATGTTTCTATATATTAATTTAAGGTATCTATAAGATTTTGACAGGTTACAGGGTTTCTGCTAGGATTTTTTATCTAGGGGTCCCAGGGACTCATGTTCCTAAAATATGAGGGTCCCATGGAATATTAAGAGGGTCCCAATCATGAATAAGTTTAAAAGATAGGTATTAGTTATAGATATTGTCTAGCTTTTTTCATTAAAACTTCGGGATTTTTTTGCCGCAGCCGACATCTTTATAAAATGCCTAGCAACGAGGTAGACTGCTACACATTTCGAATGTAGTTCTAAATTCAATCGTGCGCCGTTTTATTCCGCATTGAACAGTTTTTTTATTGAAAGAAAGATAACTCTGTTGTATACAATATAAAACCCGTCTACAAATTTACGCAATTTCCTTTTAAAAACGGAAAGATCTTTCAAAACAGGATTTACGGATTTGCGTCCCTGAGGACGCAGGCAATAAGTTATTGCGGGTCCTTAGTTTATATTTTAGCGTCAAGGACGCAGGAAATGTGCGTCAATGGAAACCCTGGGTTATATACTGTAACCCTATATATTCAGCTATTTGGAAAGAATCGGGATCAGCCCGGCCCTAAAACGTACTCGGGGGCCCTCGAGTCAGCTCGGCCCTTTTCCAACTCGGCACGGGTCAACTCTGCCCACTTTTCAATCTTATATATTAATTGGTTCGTTTTATCTTTCAATATGGTCGGAATAATTAATATATGGACTTATTCACAAATGTGGAAAGATGTTTTCTTAAATTATTATCACCCGCTCTTATTACCACATGTATGTTTCGGGAAGGTTACCGATTTATCAGGAGATAATTATGTTTGACGCAATCATTCAAACTTGATAAATGACCACCTGCAACTAATTAAAAGCTTATGATAATAAATAAACACGTTTTTTATGTCATATTTTATTGAAGATTACTTAACAAACAAAAAGCATCAAAGAAAACACATTTGTATTATATCAATTTTTACGAATCTGCAAGAAAAAAAAATAACAAATTTCTTCTAAATATACTTTAATTCTGCGGAAGACTTCAATGTACAATTATATAATAATAAACCAGATATATCTCTTATTTTATCATTGATAACATTTTTTTGCCTTGACAACATGCAAGTAAAAAATGTTAATATGTTTAATGGTTTTTAGGGCCGAGTTGACCTTTGCCGAGTTGGTATAGGGCCGAGTTGACTCTTTATCATTTAATTTGGAAATATAGGTGAGGGTATTAAACCGGTTATACTGCAAACAACCTTTTACATGACTTGTTGAACTTGTTCCCATGCTTTCTGTGTTCTCATACTTTCGTGGCGTCATTTCCAGGCATGAATGACAGCTTGTGCGATTGTTTTGACTATCCAAAAAGCAGTCAAGTTTTCACCGACACTTTTTTTTACTATTAAAAAGTACTATCCTTATAATGCGTTCTAAACAGATAAAACACATAAGGCGGAGATAAATATTCATATAAGGCTCTTATAATAAAGTAAATGTGCAATATTTTCCCCCAAAACAAAATTAATAACAGACAATTCTTGTGTTAAATTTTCCCATCCTCAATCTGCAACAGTTGCCGACCTTGCAAGTTCCATTGCAGTGAAGGCTTCGTTTTGTATTAAGCGCAACATGTTAACCTATAGATGTTCAATTAAAATTCAATTAAGAGCATCAAATAGACGTTTTTGTTGTCTATTAAAAGTCAACTGTATGCTTATATAATCTACTTTATAATTCCTTGAAAACTATTCCTCCATACTTTAATAAAAAATAAAATAAACTAAGTTCATATTCAAAATAAAATGCACATTTATTGTAGTAAATCTATGTTGGATGTCAAAATGTTCTCTGTTAATGTCTTTACAATTATAATTATTAGCTCACCAGCACCGTATATTAGTATCAGAGGGGGATACTCCGGCGTCATGTGTCAACAATCATCTTCTCTGAAACTGCTGGGCAGATTTACCTCAAATTTGGTCTGTACTGGTGAGGGACCACCGACCGGACACTTTTTGAACTTTTTAGCTCACCAGAGCCGAAGGCTCAGGGTGAGCTATTAGTATCAAAGGGGGATGCTCCGGCGTCCGTCGTCCATCGTCATGCGTCAACAATCGTCTTCTTCTCTGAAACTACTTAGAAGATTTACTTCACATTTGGTCTGTAGCATCCTTGTGACAGTCACACTTGAATTTGCTCATGTCATTCCGATTGGCCCCTTTTAGGGGTCAGCAGAGCTAAAAATAGAAAAACCTTTAAACATCTTCTTCTACAGAACTAATTGATGGATGATCACCAAACTTTGTCTGTAGCATTCTTGGATAGTCTTTTATCAAGTTTGCTCATATTATTTTGATTGGCGCCTTTTAGGGGTCTCTAGGGCTAAAAATAGAAAAACCTTTAAACATCTTCTTCTACAGGCCTAATGGATGGTAGGGCTGTGCATTGCCATTTTTTTCTGTCACGATACATATTACGATATTTGTTTTTCAAAACGATGCGATTCACGATATGTATTGCATACTTTGAAGAAATGCAATGCATATTGCGATTCTTATGTTGCGATGCGATACGTATCACGATACTGACTTTTAGACTTAGTATATAAAAAATTGCCATTTGTTTACAGCATAATTACGAATATAATATAAAACTATTACAATAACAAAAAAAATAAACTCTTAACTTGTTGTTATAACTTGGTTTCCGATTTTGATCTTTTAACAATTTACTTTTCTGATTACTTGAGGATTAGAGGTATTTTTAATTAAACCATAACAGCAAATTGATATCTACATGTACTAGCTATTCTAACACTAAAGTCCACTACTGTAAATATGGCAGTTTAACAATTTCAGTCTTACAATACACTACTTAAGATTTTTCTTGTGAAAAAAAAAAGTAACAAGTGTCTACAATTAGCTCTACAACTGTGAAAATGACAGTTTATAAGTTTCAGTCTCAGTTTTCTCAAAAGATTTGTGCTCAACCCCAGAGTATTTTATTTTGATTTTGCAAACACTCCACGTCCAGTCTTCCACAATATACAACACTGTCTCATGGTTCCCCAAAAACTACAATTTTCCCAAAACGCGTGACTTTAATGACCAGGGAGGATTGACTGTAATTTCCCCGTCTACATATTTTGCAGTCTTCATGTTTTCTGTTTGTTTGCTTTGTTGTTTTTTTACGGGAAAATGATGTCAACGGAAATGAAAGTATAAATACGTGACGAATATCACATGGGGATGTTGTCATCATCACTATTTTAATCCGACATTTAAGTGCTACAAAATAAAATTCATGTTTGTAGGTTGTTTTTTCTTGAAATCGCACAGATCTCTAATTATGTTTTTATTATAAACAAGTTCAAAGAACACCAGCCCATTTACATGGAATTGATAAAACTTTGTTAGTAACCGTTAAATGATTGCGAACATGGGGAAACGAGATGACAACGATGGTATGATAATAGTCGCGCTTGTTTGTTGTTTACATCCGAGCTATTTTTCTTTCTTCAGTCTTTCAAAAAAAACGTATGTCCTTATATTCCTGGAAGATATTGTTAGTGTATTGCGATACCTTCCCGCTGTATCGATACATCGGGAGGTGAAATATGTATTGCATCGCAATATATTGGAATTTGTAATTTCATTACGATGCATACATCGGGGACAAGACAGATCACGATGCATCGATGCATCGATGAATCGTTACACCTCTAATGGATGGATGATCACCAAACTTTGTCTGTAGCATTTTTTGGGTACTCTTTTATCAAGTCTGCTCATATGAATTTGATTGGTACCTTTAAGGGGGCCGCTAAAGCTAAAAATAGAAAAACCTTTAAATGTCTATTTCTACTGAACTAATTGATGAATGATCACCAAACTTTGTCTGTAGCATTCTTAGGTAGTCTTTTATCAAATTTGCTAATATTATTTTGATTGGCCCCTTTAAGGGGTCTCTTGGGCTAAAAATAGAAATACCTTTAAACATCTTCTCCTACAGAATTAATTGATGGATGATCACCAAATTTTGTCGGTAGCATTCTCGGGTTGTGTTTTATCAAATTTGCTCATATTAATTTGATTGGCTTGTTTTAGGGGCCACTAAAGCTAAAAATAGAAATACTGTAAAATGTCTATTTCTAGAGAACTAATTGATGGATGATCACCAAACTTTGTCTGTAGCATTCTTGGGTAGTCTTTTATCAAGTTTGCTAATATTATTTTGAATGGCCCCTTTTAGGGGTCAGCAGAGCTAAAAATAGAAAAACCTTTAAACATCTTCTCCTACAGAACTAATTCATGGATGATCACCAAACTTTGTCTGAAGCATTCCAGTCTTCGCCTTAACTTTTTATCAGCACTAGCCCAGTCGGGCTAGCAGCTTACAAATTTCACTAGCCCGAACACATTTTAACTAGCCCAAACAAAAATGGTATTTTTTGCATACATTTTGTACAAAAATAACACTTTCTTTATGTTTTATATACCATTTAACATTATTAAGATATCAACTTATTGTCCACAGACACTGGAAAAAATTGTTTAAAAACTGAAAATACTCTTCTCCTCGTTAACTGTAACCATGTCTGCTGATACATGCATTGACAACATATTTATATTCCTTTTCATATTACTTTTTTAGCTCACCTGTCACAAAGTGACAGGGTGAGCTTTTGTGATCGCTTTTTGTCCGGCGTCCGTCCGTCGTCCGTCCGTCGTCCGTCCGTCCGTCCGTAAACTTTTACTTTAAATGACATCTCCTCATAAACCACTAAGCCAATTTCATCCAAACTTCACAGGAATGTTCCTTTGGTGGTCACCTTTAAAAATTGTTCAAAGAATTTAATTCCATGCAAAACTCTGGTTGCCATGGCAACCGAAAGAAAAAACTTTAAATATCTTCTTTTAAAAAACCATAAGAGCTAGAGCTTAGATATTTGGCATGAAACATCTTCTAGTGAGTGTCTACCAAGTTTGTTCAAATAAAAGCCCTGGGGTCAAAATTGGCCCCGCCCCGGGGGGTCATTGATTTTCCCTATATGCATATAGTAAAAACTTAAAAAAATCTTCTTTTAAAGAACCCAAAGAGCTAGAGCTAAGATATTTAGCATGAAACATGTTCTAATGGGTGTCTACCAAGTTTGTTCAAATAAAAGCCCTGGGGTGAAAATTGGCCCCCGCCCGGGGGTCATTGATTTTCCCTATATGCATATAGTAAAAACTTAAAAAAATCTTCTTTTAAAGAACTCAAAGAGCTAGAGCTTAGATATTTGGCATGAAACATCTTCTAGTGAGTGTCTACCAAGTTTGTTCAAATAAAAGCCCTGGGGTCAAAATTGGCCCCGCCCCGGGGGGTCATTGATTTTCCCTATATGCATATAGTAAAAACTTAAAAAATCTTCTTTTAAAGAACCCAAAGAGCTAGAGCTAAGATATTTAGCATGAAACATGTTCTAATGGGTGTCTACCAAGTTTGTTCAAATAAAAGCCCTAGGGTGAAAATTGGCCTCGCCCGGGGGTCATTGATTTTCCCTATATGCATATAGTAAAAACTTAAAAATCTTCTTTAAAAGAACTCAAAGAGCTAGAGCTTAGATATTTGGCATGAAACATCTTCTGGTGTGTGTCTACCAAGTTTGTTCAAATAAAAGCCCTGGGGTCAAAATTGGCCCCGCCCCGGGGGGTCATTGATTTTCCCTATATGCATATAGTAAAAACTTAAAAAATCTTCTTTTAAAGAACCCAAAGAGCTAGAGCTAAGATATTTAGCATGAAACATGTTCTAATGGGTGTCTACCAAGTTTGTTCAAATAAAAGCCCTGGGGTGAAAATTGGCGCCGCCCCGGGGGGTCATTGATTTTCCCTATATGCATATAGTAAAAACTTAAAAAATCTTCTTTTAAAGAACTCAAAGAGCTATGGCTAAGATATTGAGCATCAAACATGTTCTAATAGGTGTCTACCAAGTTTGTTCAAATACAAGCCCAGGGTTCAAAATTGGCCTAGCCCCGGGGTCATTGATTTTCTTTATATGTGTTTAGCAAAAACTTTAAATCTTCTTTGAAAAAACCCAAATAGCTAGAGTTTAGATATTAAGCATGAAACATCTTCTAGTAAGTGTCTACAAAGTTTGTTCAAATAAAAGCCCTGGGGTCAAAACTGGCCCTGCCCCAGGGGTGTCATTGTTTTTAACTATATGTGTATAGTAAAAACTTTTAAAAAATCTTCTTTTAAAAAAGCCCAATGAGCTAGAGCTTAAATGTTTAGCATGAAACATCTTCTTATGGGTGTCTACCAAGTTTGTGTAAATAAAAGCTCTTGGGTTAAATTGGCTCTGCAACGTTGGGGGGGGGGGGGGGGGGGGGGGGGGTTGGGGGGCCTATATACAGGTGAGCGACCTCAGGGCCATCATGGCCCTCTTGTTTTTTTTTTGGTGTGTTCCTTTTTGACTTAGTGCCTTCAATATACAAGGGAAAAGACATATTGTGAAGCATGAGATGACACCTAATAAATGTCTAACAATTAATAATATTTCATAAGCGTTTTAAGTTCAATAAATCTGCTAATAATTTTTAGGGCCAAGGTGGTTTACCCATCAAAATCTAGAGTAAAATGAAAATTCTAGGGTAAAATTTACAAAAAGAATTTGCATTGTTTTGTTATCAAATTTCACTGCCTTCTAAAAAGTTCCTTTCTTTACATAAATCAGACTGACTTATATAATAAAATATTGATTCAATGTGAAATAATACAAAACTTGCTCTGTTAAGGCAGGCTTCCCTAGACTAGGGTTTGTTAAGGTTACACAGCAAATTAATGACAAGACTCATTTTTCTGTTGCTGACATGTTGTTGTTTGAATGTGTCACATTCTTTTACAATCAGCTACATGGTCAGCATGAGGCTTTATTCATACTCTATTTCTACAGACTACATTTTAGTGCTGTTCTTTGGTTTTGATTATTTATAATTGAAATTAGAATTAATGAAAACTAAATATAATAAAATTTAAACTTTTATACACAAAGAATTAGTCTTTGAGGAAATTGTCCGTAACTGTAAACTTGGTACGAAAATATTGAGTACAAAACTGCAGGTGGCAAGGGAGAAATCTGTTTTTCAATAACTAAAGTGGCATGTACAACAATTTTCTTTATTTTGTGGCAAACACATTATAATTATATATGTCTAAACAAATTGAATATTAGGTTAAGTCCTACGATGATTACACCAAATTTAACTTTATCAATAATTTCATTTAAGAAACTTCCAAGAGTTACCTTCCCTTTTTACTCGATGTCACTTCCTGCTAAGTACTTTCGTTTTCTTTTCCATCCAGTTCAGCAGAAATATTTTGAATTTTCATAAAGCCAAAACATTGCTATCTGGAGCTCTGCATATTTCTAACATTTTCTTAATTTGGATATGAAAAAAGCCCTCGACCAGACGGGCTACCAGCTTGGAATTTTCACTCGACCACCCGCAAATTTACTCGACTCGGTCGTCGGTCGAGTGGGTTAAGTCGAAGACTGGCATTCTGGGTAGTCTTTTATTAAGTTTGCTCATATTAATTTGATTAGCCCCTTTTAGGGGTTATTATAGCTAAAAATAGAAAAAACCTTTAGATATCTTCTTCTACAGAACTAATTGATGGATGATCACCAAACTTTGTCTGTAGCATTCTTGGGTAGTCTTTTATCAAGTGTGCTCATATGAATTTGATTGGCCCCTTTTAAGGGCCGCTTAAGCTAAAAATAGCAATACCTTTAAATGTCTATTTCTGCACAACTAATAGATGGATGATCACCAAACTTTGTCTGTAGCATTGTTGGGTAGTCTTTTATCAAGTTTGCTCATATTATTTTGATTGGGCCTTTTTAGGGGCCGCTAAATTTAAAAATAGATATATGTTTAAACGTCTATTGCTACAGAACTAATTGATGGATGATCACCAAACTTTGTCGTAGTCTTTTATCAAGTTTGCTCATTTTAATTTGATTAGCCCCTGTAGGGGCCGCTTAAGCTAAAAATAGAAAAACCTTTTAACTACTTCTACTACAGAACTAATGGATAGATGATCACCAAACTTTGTCTGTAACATTATTGGGTAGTCTTTTATCAAGTTTGCTCATATTAATTGTATTAGCCCCTTTTAGGGGCAGCTAAAATTAAAAATAGAAAAAAGTTTAAACATCTTCTCCTAAAGAACTAATTCATGGATGATCACCAAACTTTGTCTGTAGCATTTTTGGGTAATCTTTTATCAAGTTTGCTCACGTTAATTTGATTGGCCCCTTTTAGGGGCCGCTAAAGCTAAAAATAGAAAAACCTTTAAACATCTTCTACTTCAGAACTAGTTCATGGATGATCACCAAACTTTGTCTATAGCATTTTTGGGTACTCTTTTATCAAGTTTGCTTATATTAATTTGATTATCCTCTTTTAGGGGCCACTCAAGCTAAAAATAGAAAAAACCTTTAAACATCATTTCCTACTGAAATAATTGATAGATTATCATCAAACTTTGTAGCATTCTTAGGTGTCTTTTATCAAGTTTGCTCATATTCAGCGTTTTTTCTCCAAAATTGTGAAAGGGTCCGGTACCAGATCAGTTGTGAAAATAACACATCATTTTTATGAAAATTGTGAAAGAAAAAGGATGTTAGTGTGAAAAGTGTATCTAAGCATATGGAATGACTCACTGTATGTGAGTAACAGTGAGTTTATTGTATTTAACAACACAACTTCTTAAATATCATAATTCTAGAGGACAGAGAAACAACATGAATAAGTCTGATAACTTTAGTCAACCTTTCACTATAAATGATAATAACTCATTTGAAAGATACGAGATTACAAAGCTATTTTCTCTTTGTTTCATGTTTTTGAAATTATCTCGGATTTTCTTTTTTTGCTCTGCTGTAAGCACTTTTGGCCCTTCCCTGCAAATCATCATAAGTGCTGTGAGCTTTTTCTGGTTGAGACGGTTCCTGTTCCCAGTGCATAACAGGTTCATCAGACTGAAGGACCTTTCCACAGAAGCTGTGCTGGTAGGAATTAGCCTGGACAGAAGAGCAAGATCATACATGTAAGGGAATGCTTCTTGCAGAACTGGGTCTTGAAGAAAGATGTCCAACATTGTTGCAGGCATAAGATCTCTCCTCCTTAAACATAAATTTATTAAACAATGTTTGAAAACCAAGTTCAAACTCTTAATGTTTTTTTTTTATTTTAATAAAGTTTAAAAACAATTAAAACTCAGTTGTAAACACCATAGCATGATTCTTTTTAAAATGTTTGGACGTCATGATAGTATGCATTTTAACTACACTGAGTAATAATATGTTAAGAAAATAATGCTGGCTTGCTAAAAAAGTATTTTTCTAAGTAGTGTTACAATATTTTGAAAGAATTTTTCATGCTAACTATTTCATGAACTAATTAATAACTAAAATTCAAACATCAAGTAACTGTAATACAGCAAACAAAAGCAAATGTAACAGTATACATGCAAAACAAACATGCAATAAATCAGAAACTTGGTTTCAAAGTCAGACACATTGAACTTTGGAACATTTAATACCCTATCATGAACATTTGATGTTTAAAGGCCTGAAATTCTGCTTCAGCCTGAGTCTTGTTAAACAGAGGCGGGGCGTCTGTTTGTTGCCTTTCAAACATGTCAGTCTGTGCAGTGCCATAGTGAGATGTCAAGGATCTTGTGGCTGCCTATATCAATATAATTTATAATCCTGTTTGATACTTTTTAAGTCACTTTAAACATACAAGACAGATTCATTTATTTTAGCACATTTTATCACTGAAATATAACCACAAGTGATACCTATAGACTAATGACTATGTCATTGTGGAATAATGTAATATTACTAATAAGTATATTACTTACCTCTCCATACTCCGGAAGCTTTTGAAGTGTCTTCGGTATATTGGCCATACTGAACACAGAGAATGCATCCAAGACTGGGGTGCAGTGAAATCCATCCTCTAACTCTTGCATGAGTTTATAAATGTTTGGGACTGCAAACTCTTCAACTATCTGTTCAGGGGTGTGTACTCTGTCAACTCTACATTTAAAGTAAAAAACAATCAAATGCATTTCAAAGTAATGAATTTCACCGATAAATTTGTAACTAAAATAATTTATTATATTTATGATAGGTATTTAAATATATACCTTAGTCGTCTTGCTAACTCGGTCCTTTCATCAATTTCCCAAAATAGTTCAGCGAGCTTGCCAAACTTCATGTCCACTGGTCCCTGAAGGGATGCTCTAAATTGTGGCACTAGCCCAGTAAGTGTGTCAATGAGATCCTGTAAATTAATATACAGATATAGCATTAAAATTGTTGAAGAGTTCTATATGATCTATTATCAGAAACTTAAAAAATATTTTAATCCAGTTTTTGGGTAAGGTACTTTCTTACCTTAAGCTTCAGTGAGACTGTTGAAAAGTCTACAGATCCCTGTAGATATTTGCAGAAGATATTTATTGGGTCAAGGATGTCACTCAGGACCAATATGGCTGCAACAGCATTCTTTGACAAGAGGGAGGTTCGAAGGCCAAGCAATTCTGGATCACGTCTTTCTTCAATCAACTGGTCGACTGTGTCAGCAATCTAATAATCATGATTGAAAAGTAAATTAACTTACACAACATTTTAAAATCATGCCAACATCAGACACGTTATAGTGTATTATATAGTTTATTCTTTCAGTTTTCTTATAAATGCAATGTAAATTGATATATTAAGTGCAAACTATATCCATAGTTAGCTGTAAAACACACTTTATCACATACAAATCATGTTACAAACTGTATCTTACAGTTGACATGAAATATAATGTCACCCACCTGTACATATCTCTCAACTATGCCCTCCATGCACGTCCATGTGACAACCAGCGTGTAGCAGATGCACGTACCATAGAGAGTTCTTTCACGTCATAGCTTGCCTGAACATCCTTGAAGATAGCAAACTTCTGAGGCGAGTTGTCAAAGAGTTTTGTAAATCAGTAACATCAAACCATCTACCTCCTCTATAATTGGAAAGTCCTTGATAAGATGTTTGATGCACAAGGCTAACCTGTGACTCCTGCAGTTGATGTAGATAGAATGCGGTACTTGGTGCCTAAAGCGCCTCTGCAGCCCTGCAAATAAATGAAAAAAATACAGTACTAAGCAAATAAAACAATTTTGCTACCCTGCTTACGGTGCTGTTAAGTTAATGAATACAAGTTATACTACACCGAATGTATTCACATAAACATTATTGCTTTAAAACAATTACCTTTATTCACACCACTCATCGTGTTGCATCCATCAAAGCCGACAAACATAATTTTGTGTATGGGAATAGCCTTGTCTCTAAGGAACTCTTCTGTTGCCACCATCAATGATGCCGCATCTGTTCTCTTAACATGCACGAGCCCAACAAAATGATCGTCAATTTCTGTACCAACAAGGCAGCGTATCAAAATGGCAAACTGGGTACGATTAGCCTCATCAGTGGACTCGTCGGCCAGCAGTGTGATGTATTTACACTTGTTGATCTTTTCTAGTAATGAGGCCTCAATATATGAACCAATGCTTTCCAAACATTCAGAAACTGATATGGATGAGGTATACTTTGTCTTATTGAACTTCTGGTAGTCCACAACAGCTGGGCAATTTTGTGCACTTAAATGTTCCATTATGTCGGAAACACTGTCCAAGGCCCAGTGTTTCTTCACTGCCAGGTAAACTGAATCAATCAGACAATCAATATACTTCTGGTTTCTGGCAATGTCTGCATTTGTAGAGGCATGGTTGGAAATGTTACAGGTTTCCTTTGCTTTGTACTGCACATACCTCTTTACAGCTTCCTCGTGGACGTTTGATGTGTCATGCTTTGTAAGTTTGCGATGTGGATGATTTCCTAACTCGGTGCCAGTAACGAAGGGAGACTCTGCTCCTTTGGCTGATAGAGGTTTAAAAATCTCACACACCTTGCAGAAGTACTGCCTTTTTGATGCTTTCAGTCTGCAGTACAACCAATCATATTGTGATTCAAAGTCAACTGGTAATGGCCTTTTGGTTCCTTTAGTGCTTTTGTCAGTACTAGAACTACTCTGTTCAATACTAGAACTATTCTGTTCAATACTAGAACTACTCTGTTCAGAACTAGAGGCAGGTGGTGCATTTTGTTCTGGTTGGTCAACAACAATGTGGGCATCTGAAACTGTATCTGTTTCGTCACAGGCCTCAGTGGTGCTTTCAGTGGACAAAGAAACTGTTTGAGGCTCATTTTCCTGTAAAATGGACCGTTCACTTTCACCTGAGGTTGATGAACTGGACTGTTTACCATGTGAAATTAATGATGTTTCACCTTCAGTTTGCTGATCATTTTTCATTTGCAGTTGAAACATTGATTTAATCGATTTGCAACCCGACACATCGGTTTTGGAAATCTTTTTCACGTAATACTTGGAAGTACGCGACATCGCGAAAACCTATGACAAAGGTGCAATTAAAGTTTTAACGGTGTGAACACAGGTATAAATATAAGGAACCATCAATCGGGACCTAAATAAACATATATACTATTACTGTACGCACTACCACTGTATCCCCCCGATCTTTTATCGGTATTTTCATTCGGTACGGGGTTTTAGACAAAACAAACGCTGCAAAACCGGAAGTAAACAATAATAGGGATTAATCGACGATAAATGGACAAAAAAGCCGTTTATTTTACAATATGTAACGTTTTGCTTCAGAATGTGAAATTTTAAATCAATTGTGAAAGGGTCCGTCGGACCCGATCTGGAAATTGTGAAGGTCCGCTTAGAATTGTGAACGGGTCCGTTTCACGGTACCAATTATAGAAGGGAAAAAAACGCTGATATTAATTTGATTAGCCCCGTTTAAGCTAAAGCTTAAATGCCCCAGGTCATGGCATTTCTTCAAATTATTGTTTAAAGATATTCTATGCTCAAATTTAATATTAGAATATATTGACATTTCAACACTGAAAAGCAGTTGTTTCTGGTGAGCAACTCAGGGCCATCATGGCCCTCTTGTTTCCATACAGATTTCATAATTTTAAAGCTAGAGATCTGGAAATTTGAGACAGTACAGCTTGGTTCTTCTCCTACCTAACAAACTTGATTATTTATTTCTGATTATGTTGACACTTACATCTGAGGCCTGTGAAGGAGGGTATCAAAATAATCTTAATTGTCCACACTACAGTACCATGTGTCCGGACAGATGTGTCCGGACAGATATGTCCACGATGCTGATTTAATTCAGTTTTAATTTTTAGCTCACCTGACCACGAAGTGGTCAAGGTGAGGTATAGTGATGAGGCTATGTCTGGCGTCTGTCATTGTGCGTCGTTTGTCGTCAACATTTGGGTTATTAACACTCTAGCAGTCACAGTTTAGATTGGATCATCATCAAACTTTGTCAGAATGTTTGTCTCAATGAAATACAGGTAAAGTTCGAAGATGGGTCATCTGGGGTCAAAAACTAGGTCACAAGAGCTAAAAATAGAAAGAGCTTGTTAACACTCAAGTGGCTGCAGTTTTGATTCAAATATTCTGGAAATTTGGCAAGAAGGTTGTTTTGATGATTTCTAGGTCAAGTTTAAAGATGGGTCATCTCTTGTCAAAAACTAGGTCACAGGAGCTAAAGATAGAAAAATTTTGTTAACACTCAGCGTTTTTTCTCCAAAATTGTGAAAGGGTCCGGTACCAGATCAGTTGTGAAAATAACACATCATTTTTATGAAAATTTTGAAAGAAAAAGGATGTTATTGTGAAGTGTATCTAAGCATATGGAATGACTCACTGTATGTGAGTAACAGTGAGTTTATTGTATTTAACAACACAACTTCTTAAATATCATACTTCTAGAGGACAGAGAAACAACATGAATAAGTCTGATAACTTTAATCAACATTTCACTACAAATGATAAAAATTCATTTGAAAGATATGAGATTACAAAGCTATTTCTCTTTGTTTCATGTTTTTGAACTGTTTGAGGCTCATTTTCCTGTAAAATGGACAGTTCACTTTCACTTGAGGTTGATGAATGAACATGTGAACTGGACTGTTTACTATGTGAAATTAATGATGTTTCACCTTCAGCTTGCTGATCATATTTCATTTGCTGTCCAAACATTGATTTTATTGATCTGCAACCCGACACATCGGTTTTGGAGATCTTTTCACTTAATACTTGGAATTACGCGACATTGCAAAAACATATGACTAAGATGCAACTAAAGTTTTAACAGTGTGAACATGGGTGTAAATACCAGTAACCATCAATCGGGACCCAAATAAACATATACTATTAATGTACGCGCTGCCGCAGTATCCCCCCAATCTTTTATGGGTATTTTAATCCGGTACGGGGATGACCAGGTTTTAAACAAAAACGAAAGCTGTAAAACCAAAAGTAATCAATATATAAATCGAAGATAAATGGACAAAAAAGCTGTTTATTTTGTAACACCTTGCTTAGAGTGTGAAATTTTAAATCAATTGTGGAAGGGTCCGTCGGACCCGATCTGGAAATTGTGAAGGTCTGCTTAGAATTGTGAACGGGTCCGTTATAGAAGGATGAAAAAACGCTGACACTCTAGTGGCTGCAGTTTTAATCCAAATATTCTGGAAATGTGTCAGGCACTTTTTTTTATGACTTCTAGGTTAAGTTCGAAGATGGTTCATCTCGGGTCAAAAACTAGGTCACGGGCTAAAAATAGAAAGAGCTTGTTAACAGTCTAGTGGCAGCAGTTTTGATCCAAATATTCTGGAAATTTGTCCGGAAGGTTGTTTTGATGATTTGTAGGTCAAGTTCGCATATGGGTCATCTCCGGTCAAAACTAGGTCACAGGAGCTAAAAATAGAAAAAGCTTGGTAACACTCTAGTGGGTGGATTATCCAAATATTCTGGAAATTTGTCAGGAAGGATGTGTTTGATGATTTCTAGATCAAGGTTGAATATGGGTCATCTCTGCTTAAATAGTAGGTCACAGGAGCTAAAATTAGAAAAATCTTGTTAACAGTCTTGTGGCTGCAGTTTTGATCCAAATATTCTGAAAATCTGTCAGGAAGGTTGTTTTGATGAATTCTAATTCAAGTTTAAAGATGGGTCATCTCTGATTAAAAACTAGGTCACAGGAGCTAAAAATAGAAAAAGCTTACACTGATCAAAAACTAGGTCACAGGAGCTAAAAATAGAAAAAGCTTACACTCTAGTGGCTGCAATTTTGATACAAATATCCTGAATATTGGTCAGGAAGGTTGTTTTTGATGATTTCTAGGTTATTAGTCCCCTACCGGTTTATCGGAGGGGACTTTAGGTTTACCATCCGTCTGTCCATCCGTCTGGGCCAACATATAGATACTTAGGGGGCTATAGGAACAATAGGTAACAGTAAATTTCCTTTGATGCTATTCATTCCGTAAGCTCTTATGTGGCTACTTTTTCTCTTATGTGGCTAAAAGAACAATAGATAGAACATTAAAGAGTAGCCACTCAAATACCAAAATTTGAATACGTCCGTCCATCTGTCCGTCCATCAGTCCGTCCGTCCACAAAACTGGATCCCGCGATAACTCAAAAAGTACTGAAAATATTTTTATGAAACTTGATATATTGATAGATGGCAGTATGGAGATTATGCATGTCTTTTTCTTTTCTTCCTATATTGAAAATTCTGGTTGCTAATATTGCAGTCTGTGAAATTAAGATTTAAAAATGGTTGTCATTTGGGCAACTTATTCAGGAAATTTTGTTGCCCAAAATGAAAAGTTGTTGCCCGAATTCTTTCTTCAGAATCAGGAATAAAACTTAATTATGGGTTATGTACTTTATATCAGACCCCCCCCCATACAGTGATGGGATAGTGTAAGAGAACAATTTAAAACAAAACTTACAAGATTTATATCATCAGGTCTAGGATTACATATTTATGGACAGTCAGTAAATTTATTGACATTCCTTAATTTTATAGATTTTTTGATTTGTAAAATTACATACAAAATGAATAATAGTAGTAGAAGTTGCATTAAAATTCAAGACGGCAGGTTAAAATGAATAAGGCTATAGATTATTTGATTTAATGAAACTGTTTTCCAAGTGTCTGAACGATTTGATAATTTCCAATTTTCACTCTTCTTCAAAAATTTCAAAGTCATTACAAAATGATCAAATTTGTTTCATTACCTTTATCTATATAAACAGTTAGTAAAACAACTCATCTTACACTTTCATATCTATAAATTTATGGATTGCATAATCTTTGAACATCTGTAAAATTGTGGACTGTACATAAATCTGAAAAATTCTTAGACCTGATCACATACTACATGTCCACATCCTCGTGAATGGGTGGACATAATTGGAAAATAGATAGACAAAGTCCAGATTTCAGCCATGCTGAACGCTTTAGCTAAATAAATGTATCTAATTGTAGCTCAGGTATACAACTCAAACCGTTGACCATGAACAATTTACCGACACATTGGACGAAATCTCATAATCATCTGTCATATTTTTGATAGATTGGAAAAAAATTGTGTGCTTGATTTTTACCGTGTAAAGGCGTACATGCAAAGAAATGCTACTATAAAATCCAAGTTTATATCAATAAAACCCATTTTAAGAAACAACTTGCGGCTGAAATGTTTTTCTCACAGTTTGGATTTCATCTGTTGTAACAAACGATAAATATGAAAATGAAAGTAGCAAAACATTCTCCATATTGCTATCACATGGTTTCCATACAGTTGTATTGACCTATTACACAGGACAATGGATGCGGGTACCATCATTTATTACCAGAGGGGTAACTGAATTGACATTTATCGATCAATAACTTTAGCGGTGCAAACAAATTCAGGAAAATTTCACTTGTCCGTCAGGCATGTGAACTTTTAAAAACTGGTTGCCTGGATGAAAAAACAGTTGTCCCGGGCAATCGGACAACCGCTAATTTCGCAGACTGGCTATGGCAACAAATAAGACTGAAAATATGGCAAATTTTACACATAACCTGGATCCAGTGATAACGCAAAAAGTACTGGAAATATTTTAAAGAAACTTGAAATATGGGTAGATGGCAGTCTGGAGATTATGCACATTCTTTTCTTTTCTTCCTATGTTGAAAATTCTGGTTGCTATGGCAACAAATAGACTGAATTTCAAGATTTCTGATTCTAGTTTTTACGCTTTTTCACTATAAGTTCTTTATTTCTTAAGGTATTTTCTTCAAACTTTAAATATAAGTTTCTAGTCATCAACCACATCATATGTGACAAGGTTTACAACTCTAGCACAAAATTTATCAGAATTTTCTCCCTTGAACTTAGAATTTTCATGAAAAAAAATATTGCTTTTTTTTTAATAACTTCTTTATTTCTGAATGTATCTACTTCAAACTTCATATATATGTTTCTTATTATCACTCAACATTTGTGTGAAAGTTCAATACTTTAGCAAGACTATTTCCAGAATTATGCCCCTTTTGAACTTAGACTTTTTTCGAGAAATTGGTAATTTTTACTTCATCAATCATAATAGGATTTTCTTCAAACTCCCACATCATAATAATATGACAAGGTTTATAAATCCAGCATCCATATTTCGAGAATTATCCCCTCCTTAAACTTTGAATTTTTCTTATTCATTCTTTTTACTTTCTTTTACTTCAAATTCAAAATACAGTACTGGACACGCGAAACCCGCATAATTCGCGTGTTTGCGGCGACCCCCCATTCTTTATAACGCGACAGAATTCACAGCGAACTGATACAATTGCCGCAAATTCGAATCACGGCGATTTTACCGCGAACATTTGCGGCGACTCGTCGGGAATAATACATGTTACTTATATGCTGCATGTACTCTATGAACTTGAAACAGATATACACACACGAAATTCAATTAGTACATGAAGTTGTATCATGAAAATCTTGTAATTAACTTAAATGCCTCTTATTTATTTTTGTTTGATGCCAACAGCAAATGTATATAATAACGGCGAAATCAAATAACATCACAAAAACTTGCCTTGAAATGGCGGAATCATGACTTCAATGTACAAATGCGACACAGTACAATTATGCGGCTCCATTGAGAAAAAAGTTGATAGGTTAATAGCGTGCATGTACACATGTAAGAATATATAAATAAGTTTAAAATTAGAGATACAAATATTTTATATGTAAAAAGATACTAAGTTACATAAAAAAGATACGTACAGCTGGCGCGGAATGTGCTTTTATCGCGTTTCCGCGGAGGAACTTAAGAGGAAAATCTCGGAGAAACTCCGTAAAACTCCCTCAGAGACTCCGCGGAGACAAAAATTACCGATAGCTACGTTATTTTATTGGAAAAGCGATGCGTTTCAGTTATCCGAGATTCTCCGAGACTTTTCAGTTACATTGTGATAAGAATTAATTAATTTGAAAACAACAAAAAGTAATAATATAATTGTCTCAGAGAAAAGTAAATGATTATTATTCACATTGCATTCCATTATTTTCGATTTAATTTCTTTTAGGAGAATCATTTTGACAGACGCAGTGCGAGATTGTCCCGCTGACCAAAAGTTATAACACCCTGTATTTTCCATGTGATTCCTTACCGACGTTTTTCGTAAAATATACGTGTAGGTTTGCATTTGATGGCTATTTATATTATATTTTTGGTTATTTTTCATTTGGCTTTTGTTTTATTTTTCTTAATTGTTTATAACAGTTATACAAAAATTTTTATAGTCACGAAAACATTCAGTCAATGAAATTCATTCATTATCAACACTTTCATTACTAATTGTTCTTTGTTACACTCACATCATTTATGACATCTTGCATCTTTATTAGCTCACCAGAGCCCAAGGCTCATGGTGAGCTATTAGTATCAAAGGGGGATGCTCCGTTGTCATGCGTCAACAATCGTCTTCTTCTCTGAAACTACTTAGCAGATTTACTTCAAATTTGGTCTGTAGCATCCTTGAGACAGTCACACTTGAATTTGCTCATGTCATTCTGATTGGCCCCTTTAAGATGTCAGCAGAGCTAAAAATAGAAAAACCTTAAAACATCTTCTACAGAACTAATTGATGGATGATCACCAAACTTTGTCTGTAGCATTCTTTGGTAGTCTTTTATCAAGTTTGCTCATATGAATTTGATTAGCTTAAGCTAAAAATAGAAAAACCTTTAAACATCTTTTTCTACTGAACTAATCGATGCATGATCACCAAACTTTGTCTTGAGCGTTCATAGGTAGTCTTTTATCAAGTTTGCTAATATTATTTTGATTGGCCCCTTTTAGGGGTCTCTACCTAGGGCTAAAAATAGAAAAACCTTTAAAAATCTTCTCCTACAGAATTAATTGATGGATGATCACCAAATTTTGTCGATAGCATTCTCGGGTAGTGTTTTATCAAATTTGCTCATATTAATTTGATTGGCTTGTTTTAGTGGCCACTAAAGCTAATAAAAGTACTGAGAGGACTGATGGGGGCAGAGCTTTGAAGTTTCAACATGTCGGGATAGTACGTACAGGCATAGTGTAATAAATGCACTGTTGTGACAAAAATGCAGTGATCACACTTTTTACACCAAACAACAATAACAAGAAACAAATTCTTGCTTCAATAAATTTATTAAATTAGTGTTCTAAAGCTACAGTTTTTCTAAAAAAATTAAAAACAAGACAAAAAAGATGAAGGTGTCCTTATGACCAATTAAATTTATGATAATCAAGGTAAACATGCTGACAGTTTCATTAAAATATAGTTATAAGTGTGGCTTGATACATTATTTTTTCCTTCAACTTAAACTAGTGAGCTAGTTCTTTACATCACATGATCAAGATTCTAACCTGACTAATAAAAGATCATCAATTTAGTTTCATATATATATAACACTTATAAATGTGGCCTCTGTGCTGTTTACATGTTTTAGCTTGTTTTAATTGCTAAGATATTGATCCCAGCTTTTCTTGATGTTTTATTATCTAATGTTCTATCTACGTAAAACTGAATATGACCAAATAAAACAGTTTTAAAACTTTTGAAAAAGACGTTGAATAAACTAACTGGATACAAATAACTTGCAGTGTGTGTAGGAACAGTCTTTTGCAATGACTAAAACAAATAGCATGCTGAACAGTAAAAATAATTTTATTACAGGGGTATCTGTGAGGAGTAATATTTCTAGTTTAAAATGATAGCTCCAGAGCCTTTGTTGACATTAGTGAGAAAAAAATAACATAACGGATGTTTCAGGAAGTTTAAACAGCGAAATTTATAATTTCAGTTTTGGAGTAACATAGCCTTTTCTTCCTGAAATAACTTATTTCCAACAATGAATTTAACAATCAGCTGAAAAGAACCGCTTTCGAGGCATTGATTTTACATATATATAGGAACTGCAAAGTTGAAAGTTATAATATAAAATGACATACTTTTTCTTATGGCACAGGAAACATGTAATAAACAGGTAAATACATGGAAGAGTGATTATTCCCTGGTAAGATGATAATCGCCTTTAGGCTATCTAAGGCCTAACAAAGGCACCACTCTTTCATTCATTAACCAATACTAAACTAATAGGAACAAAGAAATTCTCATAACTTTTAACAGTAACTTTTGATTTAATTCAAAAGTAATATATAAATCATGATCAAAATAGATCTTATTTTCGTCGACTCCTTGTATGTACTTATTTTCGTAGCATCTTCAGGGACGCATTCATTTTATTTTCGTTGTCGCTTTCTTATCTATTTTTCATATTTTTGCTTAGCTGTTATCATTGTTTACACAGATGCTATTCATCTTTAGTATAGTATTTCTTCAGTTGATTACAGGAATTACATACTATAAAGTAAATCATCGTAAAGATTAATCTTATTTCCGTATTATCTTATTTTCGAATGCTTTTTTCAACGATTTTGGTATGTATTTTTCGTACATTAGACATTTTCCTTATATTTTGTCATACAAATCGTTAAATCACAACAAGCATGCAATTCTATACATTTAAATAAAGATAATAAATATTGTCGTATACATTTTGTGTTAATTTCGTGTACTGGATAAATTGGAGCCATTTTCGTTAAATGCATTTTCTGCACAAAATTTCATTTTTGTACATTATGATTTAATGAAGATATTTTCATTTCGTTGAAAATTATTCATTTAAATCATAAATACATATTTCATTAATGCATTTAATGAGAAATATAAAATATAACGAAAATAAATCTTATTTTGTAGACCGTGTAAAGAGCTTATCTTCGGTATCTATTGATAGCTTTAGAATGAGTCACGTGATATAAACAAGATCGCTCCTGTGATACTAATACGTTATTTTTAGATTTTGTTATTCCTACGCCTAAGTAGATATTTATTCATATTTACAATACATTTTAGTTTTCTTCAGATACTTCTGTGAATATAATACGTTGTTTAATCATATTTGGATCAAAACTGTAATCAAATACGTCCATATTGAAGTTTTTGGTAAATATTTAGGGACTTGTTTTTTCTGAGTTGTCAGTTTGGTATTAAGAACGACATGGATATTGAAAGACGGTCTGTTAACTCTGGGGGCACTGCCCCCAAAAATTGAAATACCATAAAATGTCTATTTCTAGAGAACTAATTGATGGATGATCACCAAACTTTGTCAGTAGCATTCTTGGGTAATCTTTTATCAAGTTTGCTAATTTTTTTTTTTATTGGCCCCTTTTAGGGGCCGCTTAAGCTAAAAATAGAAATACCTTTAAATGTCTATTTCTACAGAACTAATTGATGGAGATCACCAAACTTTGTCTGTAGCATTCTAGGGTAGACTTTTATTAAGTTTGCTCATATTAATTTGATTAGCCCCTTTTAAGGGCCACTTTAGCTAAAAAAAGCAATACCTTTAAATGTCTATTTCTACACAACTAATAGATGGATGATCACCAAACTTTGTCTGTAGCATTGTTGGGTAGTCTTTTATTAAGTTTGCTCATATTATTTTGATTGGGCCCTTTTAGGGGCCGCTAAAATCAAAAATAGATATATGTTTAAACGTCTATTGCTACAGAACTAATTGATGGATGATCACCAAACTTTGTCTGTAGCATTCTTGGGTAGTCTTTTATCAAGTTTGCTCATTAATTTGATTAGCCCCTTTTAGGGGCGGCTTAAGCTGAAAATAGAACTTTTTAACATCGTCTTCTACAGAACTAATGGATGGATGATCGTCAAACTTTGTCTGTAACATTATTGGGTAGTTTTTTATCAAGTTTGCTCATATTAATTTGATAAGCCCCTTTTAGGGGCCGCTAAAATTAAAAATAGAAAAACGTGTAAACATCTTCTTTTACAGAACTAATTGATGGATGATCACCAAACTTTGTCTGTAACATTATTGGGTAATCTTTTATCAAGTTTGCTCACGTTAATTTGATTGGCCCCTTTTAGGGGTCGCTAAAGCTAAAAATAGAAAAACCTTATAACATCTTCTACTTCAGAACCAACTGATGGATGATCACCAAACTTTGTCTGTAGTATTCTTGGGTACTCATTTATCAAGTTTGCTTATATTAATTAGATTAGCCCCTTTTAGGGGCCACTAAAGCTAAAAAAAGAAAAAACCTTTAAACATCAATTCCTACTGAAATAATTGATAGATGATCATCAAACTTTGTAGCATTCTTAGGTAGTCTTTTATCAAGTTTGCTCATATTAATTTGATTAGCCCCGTTTAAGCTAAAGCTTAAATGCCCCAGGTCATGGCATTTCTTCAAATAATTGTTTAAAGATATTCTATGCTCAAATTTAATATTAGAATATATTGACATTCCAACACTGAAAAGCAGTTGTTTCTGGTGAGCGACTCAGGGCCATCATGGCCTTCTTGTAACAAATTATTTCACTTTCATTACTACTTTTTAGCTTGACTATACAAAGTATATGGAGAGCTGTCCTACTCGCCCCGGCGTTGGCGTCCACGTCCATGTCCAGATTTCAGATTAAAGTTTTGATGCAGTAAAATATTTTTTCCTATAACTTTGTCATTTCTTAAGGTATCAACTTCAAACTTCAAATATATGTTCCATATCATCAACCACATCTTATGTGACAAGGTTCTTAACTCTAGCACCAATAGTATTAGATTTATCTCCCCTTGAACTTAGAATTTTCGTTAAAAAATACTATTTTTTATCTGTTACTTATTTATTGCTTAAGGGATAAACTTCATACTTCAAATATATGTTCCTTATCATCAACCACATCTTATGTGACAAGGTCCATAACTTTAGCACCAATATTTTCAGATTTATTTCCCCTTGAACTTAGAATTTTCCTTAAAAAACACTATTTTTTACTGTTACATCTTTATTTCTTAAGGGATCAACTTCATACTTCAAATATATGTACCTTATCATCAACCATATCATTAGGTTCATAAATCTAGCACAAATATTTTCAGATTTATCTCCCCTTGAACTTAGAATTTTCCTTAAAGAAATTATTTCTTACAGTTACTTATTTATTTCTTAAAGGACCAACTTCATACTTCAAATACAGTCGAGACTGTCATATGTGACTTTCCAAGGGATCTTCAGAAAAAGGTCACATATGACAGGGAGTCTCTTAATACAGTCTCATAGAAAATTGCAAATACACATCGGTACTTAAAATATTTGATGTAAATAAAAAAAGATCCCTGTAAAGCAAATATAAATTCTAATCGCATGTATATAATATAAAATTTTATTTTATTTTTTGTATTAGATTTATATTGAATCATAATGGTACAAAATAAACTTGAATTTGATGCATTCAAATTCTTAAATTAAATATCATACTTTTAATAACATATCCATATCCAAAGGATTAACTAGTCTGGTATCAACTTTTTTCTGTATTATTCATGCACCCATAGAAAGGTAAATAATAAAAAAAGATGCTGCCTAAAAAAATCTTCCGTTAGCACTCCATCCTTTTTTTCCCAGTTTACTCAGTTCATTATGTTCATTACACCTGTGACCTCAATTTGTTAACACACATCGATTGCATCATGCTTACCATATTTGGCAGTAATACTCAAGACGCTACGTCACTTGATACCTGTATACATGTAATCCGTGTAATTGAGAAAGAGATGTGTAGAGTTTTTTTTTAAGGGTACTGACTACTGGATTGTAATTGGACTTAATTATTTTGTCTCTTTGGGTGTTAAAACAGGTATTATTTACCTAATTAATGGACATTCAATTAAAAGGTGTGAAAGTCGTTTAAATCAGACAAAGCAATGCATTGGGACCAGACAATTAGGGTCGCTTGTCACATATGACAGGGAGTCGTATAATTCAGACCATTTATATAGGAAAATATGTTGGGAGGACTGAAACAAGGTCGGATAAGACAGGGAGTCGTTGAAATCAGGGGGTCGCTAAGGCAGTCTCGACTGTATATGCACCTTATAATTAACCACATGCTATGTGACAAGGTTCATAACTGTAGCACCAATATTGCAAGAATTATCTCCCCTTAAACTTAGATTTTTTTACTTGAAAATTGTTATCTTTTACTATAACTTTTTTAGTTTTAAAGGTGTCTACCTCAAACTTCATATACTTATTCCTTATCATCAATTACATTTTATGTGACAAGGTTCATAACTCTTGAAGTAATATTTACAGATTTATCTCTCTTTGAACTTGAGGATTTTCTTTAAGAAATATTATAACTTCTTTACTTTTTAGCTCGACTTTTCTATGAAAAGGGGAGCTATCCTACTCGCCCCGGCGTCGGCGTCGGCGTCACACCTTGGTTAAGTTTTTCGTACCACCCCACTTTATTTCAGAAGTATTACAAGTATGGCTTTGAAACTTACCATACTTGTTCACCATCATAACCTCCATCTACAGACAAGAGTACATAACTCTGTCAAGGTTTTTGACAGAATTATGGCCCTTTTTTGACTTAGAAAGTGTATTGAGCTTGGTTAAGTTTTTTGTACCACCTCACTTTATTTCAAAACCATTGGAGGTATTGCTTTGAAACTGACCATACTTGTTTACCATCACGACCTTCATCAACAGACAAGAGAGGAACATAACTCTGTCAAGGTTTTTTGACAGAATTATGCCCCTTTTTGACTTAGAAAATACATTGAATATGGGTAAAATCCACTTATTGCCTTAACCCTTTGAGATATTGCTTTGAAACTTTTAATGCTATTTCACATCATTACCCCCATCTGTACGCAAGAGAAGGTAACTCTGTCAAGGATTTGTTTTAAAAATTAAGGCCTTTTATCGACTTAGAATCTTGGTTAAGTTTTTAGTACCAGTCCACTTTTTGACTGAACTGTTTGAGATATTAATTTGAAAGTTGGAATACTTGTTTACAATCATGATTCCCAAACATGTCCAGGAGAAGGTAATTCTGTCAAAGATTTTATTTGAATTATGGCCCTTAACTGTCAATGTTTTGTATTATAGGCAAGCACTAAAAAACTTAAAAAATCTAAAAAAATTCATTCCTATCCACTTGTTCACTTTACCATAAATTATGTCATAATAAAATAATTCTTCACTAAATATCTTAATGCTCATGGCCATTGTTCACTTTAAAAATACAGAGATTCTTGTATTGCCTTTTACTGCAAAAACTTTTTTTATTGGCAAGCAATAAAAAAGTCGAGCGCGCTGTCTTACGGACAGCTCTTGTTAAGGTATCTACTTCAAACTTCAAATATATATATTTCTTATCATTACACACATGTTCTGTGACAAGGTTCATAAGTCTAGCGAATTATTCCCCTTGATCTGGAATTTATGTTAACAATGTTATTTTTTTACTTTAACTTAATACATAATTATACATAATTGATTTTTCTTTCATAGTTTTGTCTTCCTTACTGAGTCCAGTACTTTATTAGTCGAGCTTCGCTGTCTCCTGTGACAGCTCTTGTTAAGCATCTTTCAATTCTTCTAGAAGTAAATTTTTGTTTCTGAAGCATAATTTGCCTTTAGTGATATGTGGGGATATGCATCATTTGTAGTGATTGTTTTATCTTCAGTTATTTGTTTTAAATTATTTCATTACTTTTGATGCTGTCAATAAAAACCAAAATGTAATGAAGACTGTTTATTCTTTTTTCTTTGTATATTATTTTTCAATCTTGCAAATCGAGAAGGCATGAAACCAGTGTATTGCCCAAATGGGTCAGTGTATTTGTCCCAGATGACCCAAAAGGCACAGGACAGCACAACACGTCTCACATCTTCACCAAGGCTCCTATGCTGCCACATGATATACTGCCTGTAGCCTTGATAGCAGTTAGCTTAATTGCCGTCTCCCTCCTCATCAAACACCAAAACATCTCTCCTAAATATCCTGCCTTAAGACAGAACTTCCTCATCTAAGACAGTCCAAGCGAAACATTGTTGGATGGTGGGTCATGTCCGGAAATTTTTTGAAAGGTCCAACCAATTTTGAAAGTTCTCTAGACCTACTGTCCTGTAAATTTTTAGCAGTAGAACTATTAGAAATAAACACATTTCACATTTCTATGCACTCTGTTTGCTTAGAAAAGCGAAATCAATGTCGCCGTTATTAGGATAAACATGTGCAATAATTTTCCAAATGTCAAAATCTAGTAATCTACCACGCTCCGCCTATATCAAAATGGTCAGTTTAACTTATTTTCATTGGTCGGTATAATTGGAAAACCAATGAAACGCGGCGATACAATTGAGCTGATGTTGGAAGTCAACGTGTGACATATCTGGAGTGTTGATAATTGCCGATCAAATACATGTATCAATAAACAACAATATCAACAGATTAGCGGCGATTCATTTCCATTTCAGTCGCCATAAGTGAGATATGATAATTTTTATACCACAAGATGAAAATAAATCCTGTATTCAAGAAAAAATTAAATTTCTTTTTATTATATACATTTTTCTGCCCCCGCCTTAAAATGGCTGGGGCATATAGTGTTACCCAGTCTGTTCCGTCATTCCGTCATCATCAGTTTCCGTTCATTATCTTAGTAACAGTTGCACACATTCAACTCAAATTTGACATATGGATATATCATAAGTAAATACAGGTTAAGTTTGAATTTGGTCAGGGTCCAATGATTTTTGACAGTTATGCCCCTTGATGAAATTTTCATTTTCCCTTCATTATCTATCCAACGGTATTACACAGTCAACTCAAATTTAATATATGGATACGTCAAAGGAATGCGCAGGTCAAGTCTGAATTTGGTCATGGTTCGATGATTTTTGGCAGAGTTAAGTCCCTCTAACGTCAAAGGAATGCGCAGGTCAAGTTTGAAATTTGGCTGCATGTGGGGGCATCAGATGCTTGACAAAACATTTCTAGTTCACTCTTTTTTGACATTACACTTTGAAAGACTTCCCATAACATTTCGTGTATTGGCATCCCTTTTAAAAGTATTGGATTGTACCATTTCAAGTGGTATTAACTGAGATTACTAAAAGACTTCTTCATGTTCTTGTGATTTGTTTCATAAGACAGCAGAAACTCAAACTGCTTGTAACACTGGTGTTACAGTTCAATTACATTTTTGTTTCAGATTTGGGAGAAAAAATGTCATACAAAAAGCCTGAGTTTAAGACTTGCAAGAATGAAACATCTTGGACTGTACGGCTGGCCCATCATATTCTTTCACCGTTGGCAGTGTATCAGCCGTATGTGATTGATGACACATCTAAAAATAAATGTGATATATGTCATTGTTGTAAAGAACCTATATCTGGAGTTTATGGAGACACTAGTTTAGGTAAATTCCATTAAAATTTATTGAAATGAATGATTTTCTATTGTTTTTAGCTCGACTTTTTTTTTTTTGAAAAAAAAGTAGAGGTATTGTTATAGTCGCGTTGCCGTTGCCGTTGCCTTTGCCGTTGCCGTCCGCAAACTTGTACCTGGATCATAACTTTTTTATTTCTTGATGTATTGTCTTCATACTTGGCCACAACAACCCTTGGGACAAGACCTTTCAGTAGACCACACTAACCTTGACCTTCATCCATAAATGACCTTGACCTTCAAGGTTAAAAGTCCAAAGTTTGCTTGTTCTTGCTATTATTGGCTGTAACTTTGTTATTTTTGAATGGATTGTCTTCAAACTTGAACATAATAATCTTCAAGGATATCCCTTAAAAATAACCACACATACCTTGACCTTCACTCATAAATGACCTTGACTTTGAAGGTCAAATTATTGAAATTTTAATTTTTTTGGCTATTATCGGCTGTAACTTTGTTATTTTTGAATGGATTGTCTTCAAACTTGAACATAATAATCTTCAAGGATAACCCTTAAAAATAACCACACATACTTTGACCTTCACTCATAAATGACCTTGACTTTGAAGGTCAAATTATTGAAATTTTCATTGTTTTGGTTGTAACTGGCTGTAACTTTGCTATTATTGAAGGGATCAACTTCATATTATAATAGAACATTCTTAAGGACAAGACCTTGTTGTTTATCAAACCCAAATTGACTTGGGCTCTTTGATGACCTTGACCTTGAAGGTTAAATTACTGAATTTTCTCAGATTTATGCATTTGATGACCATATATATTTATTGGTGTGTATGTATATATATCATCATCATCATCATCAACAACAACAACAACACTGTTTCTATTTATAGAATGCATTGCGTGTTTCTATTTATAGAATGCATTGCGTGTTTCTATTTATAGAATGCATTGCGTGTATCTATTTACAGAATGCATTGCGTGTTTCTATTTATAGAATGCATTGCGTGTATCTATTTCATTGCGTGATTCTATTTATAGAATGCATTGCGTGTTTCTATTTATAGAATGCATTGCGTGTTTTTATTTATAGAATGCATTCCGTGTATCTATTTATAGAATGCATTGAGTGTATCTATTTATAGAATGCATTGCGTGTATCTATTTATAGAATGCATTGCGTGAATCTATTTATAGAATGCATTGCGTGTTTCTATTTATAGAATGCATTGCATGTATCTATTTATAGAATGCATTGGGTGTTTCTATTTATAGAATGCATTCCGCGTTTCAATTTTTAGAATGCATTCGGCGTTTCTATTTTTAGAATGCATTCAGTGTTTCTATTTATATATACAAAATATGTAGACAAAACTCATGTGACAAGACAGACCGATAAAATTTATGAAAAGGAAACGTTAAGATTTGTTCAAATATTTCTTTCTTTGCTTTTAGAAAAAGTAAAAAGTCGAGCGTTGCCCCCGCCCAGCGGTGGCTCTTGTTAGATCATCTGAGCTGGCTCAGGATGAGCTGTAAGGAGTGTTGAATGTCATTCGTTATAAAAATAGAAAAATCTTGTCTGGCTCTCACAGGTCAAGCTACTGGTGGGATCTCAGTGAAACTTCACATGTCAGTGACCATACATAGTTTTGGGAGACATATGTTTTTGTGACATAAACCCTTCTAGTTCCATATACTTTTGAAAAAATTTAGGGAATCTTTGAATACAGACACTAATTTGGTAAATTTTAAGGATTTTTAAAATTAGGCTCTCTAAGTAGGGAAATGGTCAGAGGGTGGGTTGGGTAACAATTTTATACATATTTCATAAAGTTTGAGTATAAACAATCATTTTTGTTATGTGGATTGTTAGCTGAATGTAAGTATTTGTTTCTTACCAAAAATTTAATGTTTAAACATTTTTCAGACAGATGATGTTGTATATTATTCAAAGGTGCCTTGTTCTGAAAAAGTGCCCTTCTGACATCTTAGTTTAAGTTCAGGAAAATGAACATAACTTGATTTCCGTACGATGAAATTTGCTTAAATTTTGCATATGCATGTCTTTTAAGGTTTATATCTGACCTATGCTGTAATTTTCCAGTTCCTTATAGTGCCCATTGGGGTGGTCATACCTTAAGATTAAAGTTTTGATGCAGTAAAATATTTTTATGCCGCTGCCACCCCCAACTACCCTCCCCCCCCCCCCCTTTGAAGAAGAGGGGGTATATTGTTTTACTAAGGTCAGTCGGTTTGGCCGTCAGTAGACCACATGGTTTTCACTGATCAGCTTAAAAACTATTTTTCACAAAGTCTTCATATTTCACATACTGTGTAGTCACAATTAGTAGATGACCCCTATTTAAATTGTGGTCACTGGGTCAAAGGTCAATGTCACAGGGGCCTTAAATGTCAGAATGGTTTTTCGCTGATTATCTTGAAAACTATTCATCACTATGTCTTCATATTTCACATAGTGATTTGTCATATTAAACTACTAGATGGTCCCTTTTGATTTTGGGGTCACTAGGACAAAGGTCAAGGTCACAGGATCCTTAAATGTCCATTATCTTGGAAACTAATTATCATAAAGCTTAATGGTTTCATCTCATATCTTGAAAAACTATACATCACTAAGTCTTCATATTTCACATAGTGATTGGAGATGGTCCCTATAGATTTTAGGGTCACTAAGTCAAAGGTCAAGGTCACAGGATCCATAAATGTCAGAATGGTTTCTGCTCATTATCTTGAAAACTATTTTTCACAAAGTCTTAACATTTCACATACTGATTGGTCATGACTATTAGATGACCCCTATTGATGTTAGTGTCAAAAGTCAATGTCACAGCATTCTTAAATGTCAGAATGGTTTCCGCTCATTATCTTGGAAACTAATTATCATAAAGTCTTGATATTTCACATACTGATTGGTCATAATTAGTAGATGACCCCTAATAATTTAAGGGTCACTAGGTCGAAGTCAAGGTCACATTGGCGGCTTCTTATTATGTTGAAAACTATTTATCACAAAGTCTTCATATTTCACATACTGGTTGGTCATAACTAGTAAATGACTCCTATTGATTTCAGGGTCACTAGGTCAAAGGTCAACATCACAGCATTCTTACATGTCAGAATGGTTGCCGTTCATTATCTTGGAAACTAATAATCATAAAGTCTAAATATTTCACATAATGATTGGTAATAATGAGAAGATGACCCACTTTTAATTTTGAGGTCACTAGATCGAAGGTCGAGGCCACAGGGGCCTTAAAAGTTAGAATGGTTTCTGCTCATTATCTTGAAAACTTTTTATTACATAGTCTTCATATTTCACATACTGATTGGTAATAACTAGTAGTTGATCCCTATTGATTATGGGGTCTCTAGGTCAAAGGTCAAGGTCAAAGGGGCCTTAAATAGCAGTATGGTTACCCCTCATTATATCACAAAGTCTTCATATATCACATAATGATTGTTCATAACATGTAGATGTCCCCTATTGATTTTTTGGTCACTAGTTCACAGGTGCCTTTACTAGAAGATATCTCCTGTTGATTTTGGGATCATTAGTTCAAAGGTCAAGGTCACAGGGGCCTTAAAAGTCAGAATGGTTTTCACTTTTTGCCATGAAAAATATTTATCACAAAGTCTTCATATTTTAGATACTGGTTGGTCATAACTAGAAGGTGACCACTATTGATTTTTAGGTCACTAGGTAAAGGCTAAGGTCAAAGGGGCATTTAATGTTAGTATGGTTTCTGCTCTTTATCTTGAAAACTGTTTATCACAAAGTCTTCATTTTACAAATATTGATTGGTCATAACTATTAGATGACCCCTATTGATTTTGGGGTAACTAGGGTAAAGGTCAAAGTCACAGGTGCCTTAAATTTCAGAATGATTTTCGCTCATTATCTTGAAAACTGTATATCACAAAGTCTTCATATTTCACATATTGATTGGTCATAACTTCTTGATGTCCCCTATTGATATTGGGATCACTATGTCAAATGTCAAGGTCACAGGGGCCTTAAATGTCAATGGTTACTGGTCATTATCTTGAAAACTATTCATCACAAACATATTGAATGGCCATATGTAGTAGATGATCCCTATCGATTTTGGAATCACTAAAGGTCAAGGTCACAGGGACCTTAAATGTTAATACTGTTTCCATTTATTACCTTGAAAACTTTTTATTACAGTCTTCGTATTTCCCATATTGATTAGTCATAATGTGGTAATGAGTTCAAAGGTCAAGGTCTTTATATTTCACATATTGATTGGTTATAACTAGTAGGTCATTATTTCTCTTTTTACCTCACCTGACCATGAAGTGGTCAAGGTGAGGTATAGTGATGAAGCTATGTCCGGCGTCCGGCAGTGTGCATTGTTCATCGTCAACAATTTGGTTGTTCACACTCTAGCAGTCACAGTTTTCATTGGATCATCATCAAACTTTGTCAGAATGTTGTCTCAATGAAATACAGGTCAAGTTCGAAGATGGGTCATTTCGGGTCAAAAACTAGGTCACAGGAGCCAAAAAAAGATAAAGCTTGTTAACACTCTAGTGGCTGCAGGTTTGATCCAAATATTCTGGAAATTTGTCAGGAAGGTTGTTTTGATGATTTCTAGGCCAAGTTTAAAGATGGGTCATCTCCGGTTAAATACAAGGTCACAGGAGCTTAAAATAGAAAAATCTTGTAAACACTCTAGTGGCTGCTGTTTTGATCCAAATATTCTGGAAATTTTTCTGGAAAGTTGTTTTTATGATTTCTAGGTCAAGTTCAAAGATGGGTTACTAAGGTCAGAAGTTAGGTGACAGGAGCAAAAAATAGAAAAGCTTGTCAACACTCTAGTAGCTGCAGTTTTGATCAAAATATTCTGGAAATTTGTCAGGAAGGTTGTTTTGATGATTTCTAGGTCAAATTCGAAGATGGGTCATCTCCAGTCAAAAATTAAGTCACAGGACTTAAAATTAAAAAAAGCTTGTTTACACTCTAGTGGCTGCAGTTTTGATCCAAATGTCCTGGAAATTTGTCAGGAAGGTTGTTTTGATGATTTCTATGAGAAGTTCCAATATGGGTCATCTCGGGTCAAAAACTAGGTCACAGGAGCTAAAAACAGAAAAATCTTAACAACACTCTAGTTGCTGCAGTTTTGATCCAAATTTCCTGGAAATCAGTGAGGGAGGATGTTTTGATGATATCTAGGTTAAGTCTGAAAATGGGTCATCTCTGGTAAAAAATTAGGTCACAGGAGCAAAAAATTAAAGAACCTTGTTTACACTCTTGTGGCTGCAGTTTTGATCCAAATATTTTAGAAATTTGTCAGGAAGGTTGTTTTGATGATTTCTAGGTCAAGTTTGAAGTCAGGTCATCTCCGGTCAAAAACTAGGTCACAGGAGCTAAAAATAGAAAAAAATCTTGTTAACACTTAAGTAGCTGCAGTTTTGATCCAAATATCCTGAATATTGGTCAGGAAGGTCGTTTTGATGATTTCTAGGCGAAGTATGAATATGGGTCATCTCTGGGTAAAAACTAGGTCACAGGAGCTAAAAATAGAAAAAGATTGTTAACACTATTGGCTGCAGTTTTGATCGAAATGGGTTGATTATTGGTCAGGAAAGTTGTTTTGATGACTTTTAGGTCAAGTTCGAATAGAGGTCTTCTCCGGTCAAAAACTAGGTCAAAGGGGCTAAAAATAGAAAAGTCTTGTTAACACTCTATTGGCTGCAGTTTTGATACAAAAATCCTTGAAATTTCTCAGGAAGGTTGTTTTGATGATTTTTAGGTCAAGTTTGAATATTTGTCACCTTGGGTCACATAGCCCAAATATTGAAAAACCTGGGTCATTTCCGATAAAAAAACTAGGTCACAGGAGCTTAAAGTAAAAATATCTTGTTAACACTTTAGTGGCTGCAGTTTTGATCCAAATATCCTGGAAATTGATCTGGAAGGTCATTTTGATGATTTCTAGGTCAATTTTGATTATGGATCACTTAAGGTCAAAAACTAGGTCACACTGCCCAAATATAGAAAAAACATTGTTAATACTCTTATGGTAACATTTTGACTCAATTCTCATAAAACTTAGTCAGGATGCTTGTCTAGTTAATTGCTTATAGGAGTTCTAATATGGGTATCTCTGATGAAAAACTAGGTCACAGGAGCTAAAAATAGAAAATCTGTGAACTCTACTGGCTACTGTTGTTATCCAAATATCCTGAAAATTGGTCTGCAAATTTGTTTATATTATTCCTAGGTCAAGTTTGAATATGGGTCACTTGAGGTCAAAAGCTAGGTCACACTGCGCAAATATGGAAAAACCTTTTTAACACACTAGAGGTCACATTTTTGACTCATTTGTCATCAAACTTGGCCAGGATGCTCGTCTAAGACATTGCTTGGATGTGGTTGATAGGTCAGGGGAGCGATCTAGGGTCATCATGGCCCTGTTTGTTTCCATAACTGAACACTTCAATGTACCCATTTATGGCAAGATTTTATAACAAAATTAAGTTTAATCAAAGGTTTTTTGATGATTTCTAGGTCAAGTTTGAATATTTGTCACCTTGGGTCACATAGCCCAAATATTGAAAAACCTGTCCATGGCAACAAGTGAATCTACCATTGAATTTCACAGCAGGCATTGACTTGAATCAAAGGAAACCATTTATTTTATTTAATATATATTATCTATTTACTTCTTATGTAACTGTTATTTTTCCTTAGCAGTCTTTCCCAGTAATGTTTCTTCATGTGCACTACTTCACAAACAATTATGAACTTTGAGATATCAGTTTATGATTTAGATTTTATATCAGTTTTTCGTTTATAGTTTACAATATTACTTGTTCCCTGTTATGGAGAGTATTATATTCGGGTGAGCGATGAGCCATCATCGCACTCTTGTTTCAGAAATAAAATTTTATTTTGGATTATGCTACTTTGTCAGGGTTCGAATTTAGCCAGATTTTGTACTTGTTATTTTTAGCAAGTAGTTTTTTGGTTTACTTGCTAAATAAAAAAACAACTTGCTTTTTTACAACGGTTTCAAATTCTTTATTTCAAGAGTCAAACACACAGCAAAGCTATAATCCAAAGCAAGCAGTGAGAAGTATTAAGTGATTTCATCTATTTTCTTATTCATAATATTTATCTGATGCTAAAATGTATTTCATTTCTCAGAGGAAAATAGGACAAAGACGTGTACATGTACTTAAATAAAATATTCAAACATTACACGAAAATATGATCTATAGCCTCTTTCAAAAAATTAGTCCTCCGTGGTTTATGATTGTGAGTAATAAATGCAGTCATAGACAAACAATATTTACAAAGGGAAGGACTGTGGTGTCTTCTTAACACAAATATTTTAGTTTTGAATACCGGCACAAAACTTCACAGTCCCTTTTTTTTGGCGTGATTTCTGGTAAGAAACCCAGGAAACAGTCATCAAGCACAGTTAATTATAAGCTCTAGGAACTTGTCCTACAATCGATGTAAAATAAATAAGATTAAACCAAATATTTACAAAAGAATTACATTAGAAGACATATTTGGTGGTGCCAATTCTTTGTTTAGTTTGCATTCGATTTTCATGATTGGACTTACTCTCTTGCGTGTGTGACGTACTACCGAGTACCTTCAGCCAATCAAAAGGGTGCATTAAATAGATTCTAATTTTAGCTTATGGAAAAAACCGATATAACTTGGAAAGCATGCACGTATCGGTTCAACAAATATAAACTTCTGGTTTCAAACTTGACTCCAAATAAACACCACCCTGGTAAAATTCAAAATATATGATAATTGATATATTTGCCAATTATTTGTACTCGCCAAAAAAGCAAGTTTATGAAATTATTGCTCGCATTTTGAAATTTTCACTCGCATTTAGCAAGTATGCAAGCTTAAATTCGAACCCTGTTTGTAATTTAGAAATTTTCTTTACATTACAGGAAATATAAATGTATGGCATGGAAGTTTAGATATCCTTTTGGGAAGACGAGTTGGAATGAAAATTCATGATGATGAAATATTTGAAGATCATGAAGGAAAACCAAGTACATCTTCTTTTGAAATAAAAGATGGTGATTCCTTAGTTGGAGATAGGCAACAAATAATTGCAGAAACTATTGTGTTTGCCTTTCTGCAGAAAAAGATAAATCCTGATTTGAAACATTTCTTGATCCCAACAATAGGTATGTCAAAAACAGATGTGCTGTTTTATCTCTATGATACTGACCATGATGTTTTGCTGGAGAGTCCACCATTTTTCATTTTTGAAAATAATAGAGAGATATCATATGTAACAATTCTTGCTTTGTGGCTTGCAATAAATTATCCAATACTGGGTACAGGAATCACTACTCACATCAAGAATAGATCATTTACTGCTGACTTTCTTACACATTTGAGAAATAAGAAGGTTGAAACTATTTATGAAAATGAAGTTCAGTTAGGACAACTGAAAGGAAAAGTAAGAGTTGATCCTTACTATTTACCAAATGATGGTGGGCGCTGGGTAGTCAAGAAAGGTGGTATGCCACTTAAGGAGGCAGAGAAAAATGTATAATGATTTTTTACATTGGAGAAACATAGTTTGTCTGGAACAATCCTGGTGATACATGGATTTTACTATCATAACATTTTATTATCTCACCTGACCTTGTGGTTAAGCTGTAGAGACCATCCTCCGTCAGTTGTGTGGCTCGGGTAATGTGAAATTTTTCAGTGAATATTGATCTTGGACATTCAATGTTATGGTCATTTGTCTCACACCACTGATTCAGAAATCATATGAAATTATTTATGGGTCACTACAGGATTAATTGGTGATAATGGATTCTAATCAAGCATGGCCATTTGGTGGATGGATTGTTAAGAAATAACCAAAAATAGGTTGGAATTGGTGTTAAAACCAGACAAAACATAGCATATTATCATTTATTTAGCACTTCAGTATGACCTGAAGTTTAAAATGACCTTGACTGTTGAGGTCAAAATATTGAAATTTGCTTCAGACCACTTATTTTTCAAATGTCAAGGTTGCTGGTGGGGGTATGAATCACCTTTAGTGATAGCTCTAGTTTACATTAAACACTTAACTCATTTTGATTTAAAGAGTTCATGTCCTCTACAAATGGCTTCCATTTTCATTATCATATGTATTTGTATATGTTAGATTGTAAGAAATAGAACAAGTAGTGATGGGAAATTTCACGAAGAATAATCCATGTCTACACAATGTGCTTATTTAGCTACAAAGCTCAAATGGTACATCATCTAAATAAATAAAATCATTCTGACAAACATAAATGCAAATTTACTTAACAAAAGTCAGTCGTTCCTGGTGAGCTATTCAAGGCCACTACGCCCCTCTTGTTAATTAATTTTTTTGGGAAAACCCTCCTCTGCAACAACCAATCTACAGCTTAGACATTTGGCCTAGAGCATTGTTTGCTTGATCACTACATTTTCTGTTCAGCTACCATTTCTGATTGAGACATGACCATGAGGTCAAATTTGCCCCACCTTTGGATCATTTAAATACAGTCAGAAAGGAAAAGCTTTAGAATTCATTTAATCAACAAACCTCTGGCCTTTGTCCTTCAAACTTCACAGATGCATTGCTCTAGTTCAGAAGATGACCCCTATTGAGTTTTGGGTCATGGGGTCAAAGGTCAAGATCATATTAAACTTAAATGTCAGAACTGTTTTCTACCAATAACTCTACAACCCATGGGCCATTGGCCTTCAAGTTTCACAAGTGCATTGGGCTTGGCCAGAAGATAATCCCCTATAGATTTTGGTGTCAAAGGTCAAGGTCACATGTATGACACAAATCAGACCATTAACTGGACAACCCCTTGGCCACAGCTTTGAAACTGCATATGGGCACTTTTATAAAACAAATATGATATAACATACATTATTAAATTTTTCCTCAGCATTTGACAATTGAGCCTGAAACACTGAGATCTCACAAAACAAATCATATTTTTATTTTTGCATATAAGCAACATCGCATGCAACTTCAGACATGCTGAGGAGGGGGCTTTTTTTCTTGCCCAGTGGGCACAAGCAGCTTACTGGGCTAGAAAAGGAGTTTCAAAAATGCAAATTTAAAATTCTTGTCTGAAAGTACAAGGCCCCCAGTTTTGATATTTGGTCCTACTATATAGGTCCTACTAAAGTTGGTCAAATTTTGTCCCAGTGTAAAAAGGTTTTCATTCCGCCACTGTCCTGTATATGTGTTCATCTTTGGTTTCCTTTTACTTTAAATTGTTAAAGTTAATTTCTAATTTCAAACCTTAACTGTGTCTGTTTTTCATTGTCGGTTATGACTGCTTTCTAGGACAAAAATAATTACAGCAAAGTTGAACCATAGTACTAAATATTGCTGGATCAGTGATTGTCGTCCATCCACAGTTTGTTAACACTCTAGCAGTCACATTTATTCCTCAATCATCATGCAACTTAGTCAGAATATCTGACTCATTAATATCTGGGATGGGTGCGATCATGGATGACGTCCAATGAAAAACTAGGTCACAGGAGTTAAAAATAGAAAAATCTTGTTAACACTAGCAGTCACATTTATTCCTCAATCATCATGAAACTTTGTCAGAATATCTGTCTCATTAATATCTCAGATGAGTTTGATCATGGGTGACCTCCGATGAAAAATTAGGTCACAGGAGTTAAAAATAGAAAAATCTTGTTAACACTAGCAGTCACATTTATTTCTCAGTCATCATGAAACTTTGTCAGAATATTTTTCTCAATAATATCTCACATGAGTTCGATTAGGGTGACCACCAATGAAAAACTAGGTCACAGGAGTTAAAAATAGAAAAATCTTGTTAACATTGTAGAGACTATAGTTACAGTCTAAATGTCCTTATGACATTATATCTGCTTTTCTCTCAAAGCTAACAATATTAGTTGTTTCTTGTCATTTAGAGCCTCAGTAATCAGGTGAGCGATAAAAGGGCCATCATGGCCCTCTTGTATTAATATGTATACAAAACATATGAAAAAAAATTTTGATTCTCCATTTAAACATATTGCAATGTACAAATAGAGATTAAGTAAATCTTTGTGAAAATATTGATAGAATCCTTATACAATGTATTTTGTATATCATTTCAAAATGGAAATGAATCCCTCATATATGATTTATGTTTTAACAGCCAGTCTTGTTTTATTTTATGTTCCTCTTTTCAAAATATGATATTTATCAGTTTGTTTTTACTATCTAATACTGAGGATATTCTAGGAGGTAGTCCACTTTAATAGCTCTTGTTTTAAAAATTGTATCTTATTTACTTTAAATATTACTGTCCTTTTAATGATGTTCCTTTGGCAATCTATTATTTAAAACAAATTAGAGATCAAAGGGAATTTGGTCCTCTTGTTTAGAGTAAACAAATATTAAATACTTCATTTTTTTTTCTCAAGGAGTTGAGATGAGGATATTAATGAAATGAAAATGAAATTAAGTCAAAATGAATTATTTTACCCCAAAACTGTTGTCGTTTGGACCTGTATATTATTGTGACTAACACTGGAATTTTTGAAATATGTAATATATGTATTTATATCTTAAATAATTATATAAATAAAAAGATTTCTATGATCTTAGAATTGAAATGAATTATTTATATCTCAAATTAATGAAAAAATGCTTTTATTTTTATAATGATATATATCTTACATACATATAGTGTTTTGAAATTGTCCCTCTATATGTTCATCTGTCTGTCTTATTTGTTTTCATCATTGTTCTTTATGGACATTTTATGCCCCCGTTCAACGAAGTGGGGGTATATTGCTTTGCATTTGTCTGTTGGTCTGTCTGTAGACCAAATGGTTTCCGATCAAATAGCTAAAGAGTACCTAAGCCTTAGACCTTCAAACTTGGCAAGGGGGTTGGTCATGACCAGTAGATGACCACTATTGGGCTTTTCATCTATAAACTTCAAGGGTGCATTGATCTTGGCCAATAGATGACCCCTATTGATTTTGGGGTTAAGGATTCAAAGGTCAAGGTCAAATTTACCTTGCATGTAGAAATAGTTTCGACCAAAAACTTCAAACCCAGGGGCCCCCTTGGGCCCTTAATCCGGGAAATTTGGTTCTTCAAGTAGATAACCCCTTGGGTTTTTGGTCATAGGTAAAGATAAAATTCCCCTTGAATTCAAAAACTTTTTCCGCTAGTATCAAATGCGGGGTTTTGTCACCAAACTTCACATGCTTGGTTTTAGCAAGTAGATCATAAATTTTGATTGGGTCAAAGGTCATATTGACTTTTTGGAAAAACTCCCCCCCCCCCCCCAAGGTCAAAAAACCCTTTGGGTTTTTTGACCCAAAACCTCCAAAGGTACATTGGTTTTGGCCAGTAGATGATCCCTATCGATTTTGGGGTCAGAGGTCAAGGTCACATTGATTTTGTATGTCAGCTCAGTTTCTGTTCAATAAATCAAAAACCAATTGGCCCTTGACCTTCAAACTTTACAGATGTATTGCTCTTGGGCAGTTGATTACCCCTGGTGATTTTAGGGTCATGGAGTCAAAGGTTAAGATCACATTCACCTTAAATGCCAGAACAATTTCCTACAAATAACTTTACAACCCATGGGCCATAGGCCCTCAAACTTCATAAAAGCATTGTTCAGAGACTAAAAAATTACCATGGGGATTTTGGGGTCACAACTCAAAGGGCCAGGCAAATTTGGGTTTCATTTCAAAACTGTTTCAACCCATTTTCATTTTACCTTCAGATGATAAAATTGGCTTGTCCATTAAAGACCCTTACAAAAGTTGGGTTAAATGCAAAATTTAAAATTTACCTAATGTTTTAAATAGATTTCAACCAATTACAAATCAACAGACGGGCCTTCTGCTCTGAAACTTCACAGGTTCGTTGGTCTGGGCCAGTAGATAAACCCTATAATTTTGGGGTCAAAGGTCAAGGTGACATGTTTGTCAGAACAATTAGACAACCTAAGGGCCTTATCTTTGAAACTGCCTAAAGGATTAGGTAACATGTATAATATTACATACATTGTCAAATTATTCTGCAGCTTTTGACAATTGAGCCTGAAACTCTTATTTTACACAAAACAAAAACAAATCATTTTTCAATTTTTGTATATAAGCAACTTTTCATGCAACTTCTGACATGGTGACACATAAATCAATCACATGCAAGAAATATGTTTGTAGGTCAAAGGATTGGGTTACAGTTTTGAGTTTGGCTTTGATGGCATATTCTGTTCACAACAACAGATCTTGTGATATTTATGCAATTTTTTTCTTAATTTTTGTGTATAATTACAATTTACACTTACTTTTATACATAAATATATTTTTTTAACTTTGAATATCATGTCATTTAAATACACAAATTATACTTTGACTTATTATATTGACAAATGAAAAACCATTATTAAATATACAGAGCCACTACATTATGGCAATGCAAACTTTAGATAATGATTATTTGTCATTTGATGTACTTGTTATTTGTATTATTTTTACTATGTTTATTGTTAACTGATTATTGTAAATAAAGTATTGAAATTGTATTTTTGGTCAATGTGACTTAAGTTAGAGCATTGCAACATTTGAAAACAGTCCCCATTCAAGAGCTTCAATGCCCTTAATTTTTAGCTCACCTGAACATGCTCAGGATGATATTTTAGAGTTAGCGAATGTCTTTAGTCTGTTGCCTGTCCACATTTAGTTCCTTGACAATCTAGCAGGCACATTTTTGTATCAATTGTCTTGAAATTAGGTCAGGATATTTGTCCAATTGATATCTCAAACAAGTTCCATTATGGGTTATCTCAGATGATAAAGTATGCCAGTTGAGCTTAAGAAAAAGAAATCTCGTTAACATAAGTGGCTACTGTTTCTATCCAAATATCCTTGAAATTGGCCAGAAAGGTTGTCTAAATGATTGCTAAGTTAAAATATGGGTCATCCTGGGTTGGAAACTAGCCCAGATATGGAAAAAAAATTGTTACCACCCTAGAGGCTACTGTTTCTGTCCCAATATCCTCGTAATATAACTATATGAATATCACTAGTTATATACTAATAGGCGGTAGAATTGAAATTATTTCTTCATTTGTACTTATATGATAGATTATTATTGGAAATAAATGTATTGCACACTTTTTTGTTTTGTTTTTGTTTGTAATTAACAATCATTAGCTATATCCATTTTGAAGACGAGACTTAGATTTTCTTCAACAATGGTTAAATAACATCTTAAAAATGGTTAGAGCTAATTATGTAATATTGTTATTGGAAATCTCAGACAATTGTATTAGCTAAAGCCACTATAGTTTCCATTTCGAAAATTGGAGCAACACTAGAAAACTGGCAAGTCGCTACTTATTGGTTCACATTAAAAATTCTGCTCAGGCGGAAGAAATGTTAGCAATGTCTAACTAACAATGCATGCAATAATTATAGACGGCAGTAAATTTAACAAACTGACATTGTTTCAACATACACAATTTCCTTGGTAAATTTGCTATTAATTAATAAGTATGATTGCTTACAGGACGCAGCCTATATATAAACGGTGCAAAAATTTGAGTTTGGTCGGAAAGCTACAAATGACTGTAAAAGGTCCACATAAAAAACACAAGGTTGCGTTTTTATGGCTTGAACCAAACTAACGTTATGAATAGAATATACTCGAGTTTTGCCGATGTAAAGTGGTATTTATTTTTTTGCCTATGTGATGGAAGGCAAATGATGCTGAAATTGTTTTAAAAATTCAGAAATAATCCATCAGGCTATACCCCGCCTCTCCTATCTTTTATCGATAGTAATCTGTCTCAGTATTAATTGCAATCAACAATGATGGACCATATATCACAGCTATTAAATGCCACTGAGACGAGTATTATTACATGACATGACAAGCTCTGATTGAAAATGTAATATCTTTTAGCCTCTGTTTGTTACAGAATTAGATCATGGTGAAACAAAATAATACAAAATGATAAAAATATATTGAAGGTAATTTATTTACAAAAGAAAACATATATGCACGTTTAAAACACTCCATGTAAGGCATCAGGCTGGTAGAATGGAACAGGTGAAACTTAACATATTTTTTTAATTATTATGAATGTTTTTTTTTACACTGACATTATCATGAATGTTTTTGTTTACATTGAAAATGTCTGTTCCGTATGGTTATGGGATTAAACCCGCGGACACTCATTTTATATATTTATAGCTGAGAGGTGCAAAATTACATCTTAAAAATACTCATCATAAAAGTAACGGCCGCTAGAAGGAAGATAATGAAGTTGGAGATTTTGTAGTTGATTTGAAAATGAAACTAACGTACAATTAATGAACGGTCCATTATATAACTTAGATCTGGCGCAGAAATTAAAGCTGTAGCTTATTAATCTATAATAACATATGTAATATATATTTAGTGTGACTATTGCACAAGTGTAATATAAAATAGTGCAAACATCACTTTCACCCACCTATAGATGAAAATTACGGCCTGAAGAGCAAACAATCTAAAATTCTTTAATTTCAACATTTGTTTCTCTATGATACAAATAATCTCACAATTGTTAAATAGTGAAAGAAAATGATATAGATCATAAGAAATTGACTTATGCAATTTCCCCACACAACTGATAAGGTCTTATGTATGAGATAAATTATCAATATATATATAGGTTATAGTTCATATATTAGACTTATATACAAATTAAATGCAGGGGAGCAATAGCGACCGCTGCACTAAATTTGTATATAATTCTAATACCGACATATAGTTCATTCCGCCCCTTTTGTCGCAACGTTTGACTCTTTGCCAAAACATGCTAATACTACAACGGACGATTGCATTTGATGGAACATGTAGAAAAGCTTAACATGTATAATTTGCGGGTCACAAGACTGTTCATTGCAGACGAATCAAATTTCGATCCAATAGAAGGAGATAATGATGAATTCTTTCAATAAAAATTGATAATATTTTATTGATGCTGTTACTGATCATGAACACTCAACAGCTCCTGCATTACTTCAAACATATAATCTAGCTAATTCGTGCTGGTCATTTTAAGCCCAATATATTTTGGCTTTTTATTGTATACAGCAGATTCATTTTATAAAGACAGACATTTATGTAATATCAGTATGTAAAAAATCAATCGGTTTTGCAGTCATGCTATTGAAACCAGACAGTTTGTAGAAATTGAGCATATTGTGCTAAAAGCATCCTTTCTATAGCCATTCATTACAACTTTCCTTAATTCCTTTGTTTACATAAAGAAATTGCACAATTTTTACTAGGTCACACGAACACACACAAAAATATTAAAGAAAAACAACAACAAAAAACATGTAAACTTGTAAAGTTTAAAAATTAATGAATGTCTGAAGTTTTTTTCTTTTTCGAGCTATATAGGATTCGACCATTCCAGTAGGCGGAGCTTAATTCTCCATATTTGGAAACTGCCATATTGTCACTTAATATTTTTTCTTAAAAGATATTGTGCATACAGATAAGTGGAGCAAAATTTGAAAATCTTTCGATGATGATTGGACGAAAGATACAGGAAGGGGCCGAGTGAACTATAAATATTTCTGCAATTCAATAGATTATCACTCGTTGTCCCATATCACAATTATTTCGCGAGGATAAAGATAACTGATAACGGAATGTTTCTTTTTTAGCAGCTCATTCAATAATTATTTATCTTTGTGTTTATTATGGAATAAATGGCGACTGACATAGAACTGTTAAATAATTAGTGGAGAAAAAGTGTTAGCGGCCAGAAAGCTCAGTCGGGCGGGCATAGGACGGGCTTGAGTCCTGGTCAGCCTGTACTTTCCTCACCCTGTAACTTTTGATGTCCACGGCATTATCTCAAAGTTCAATTCAGACATATGGGTGTATCACGGGTCATTTGATAGGGGAACACTGTGTAAGTGATCGAAAACTTTGACAGTGAACTGCGGAAAGATTAGGTATAGAGTTCAAGTCCAGGGTGGGACTGGATAATTTTTATTTTAAATACGAACCACGCATCGACTTAAGTATTGGCTTTAAGATTCCGGAAAAGCATGAACCCGCAAAGGCAATATCAAAATAAGAGGAAAATTCAGAACCAGTTTTTTTCATTTTTATGAACTTTCAAATACGAGATAATGATAGATGTGTGAAGTTGGCGGCCTAGCGGCCCAGCGGCGTGAAGTTGGCGGCCTGGCGGCCCAGCGGCGTGAAGTTGGCGGCCTGGCGGCGTGAAGTTGACAGCCTAGCGGCCCAGCGGCCTGAACTTAAAGAATAATAGTTTGGCAAAGAAATTAAAGCTTCTTTTAATTAATTTTTAAAGACCTATCTTACCATAAAAGAAATAAAAACCATATTTAGAAATGTAGAAATGTTATTTATACAATAAAACGACATTAAATGAATTCTTAAGACAATTCTTGTTATTTAAAGGATATATAAAAAGTGAAAAATCACTTTGAGAACACTTCATTATTTTGTCATTTTTGTGAAGTTGGCGGCCTGGCGGCCCAGCGGCCTGGCAGCCAAAAATTTTAATGTTGCAGAAATGTTATTTATGCTTTTCGACCTCGTAATAAGTTTAATTTTTGTGTTGACTTCTATATATATTTCTATCCTCTTTGCACAGATTCTTCAATGTTTGAATGTTTGTTGTATTCTGGGAAAGAAGAGATCCCTCAAGAGCAATATTCCAAAGCAAATATATATATAGTTGAAACTTGCAGTCTCTTTTTTTCTTTTGATTCTATTCATGAGAGATAATAAATTATAAACCCCCTTCATCATTTCTGATATAGGGCCTTTTCTGTTTCAATGTTATTTAAAACAGGTTTGTAGTCAAATAACGTTTGTGTAGATAAGCTACGCAATTCACGGGTCAGTGATTTCCCGAAAATATTACGAAAATTTTCAAACAATATTTTTTTGTGTTTATTATTTATATCAGAGACATAGGTAAAAGTGTTGAGTACGTTTAATATCATTATTTAGTGACGCAGTGGTCAAGTCAAATATAAAGGTGTAAAACGGTTATCATATTGTATTTAACATCTTTTAACGATATAAATAAAAAAAAACTACACATTTTACAAACTGTCCACTTAACGCAGAAGGTAAGACTGTCAGTTAAATTTTTAGTTGAATATCAATGCAAGGCAGGTTCGATTCGCAACCATTATTTCTATATGAAGAATATTTTTACTGTGTTGTGTTATTTTCTTATTTACTTCTCATTTCACCTTTTCTTTTGTTTTCAACGTAGGCATATCTAGCAAGTTGGTGACACCTTATACTGCATACAAGCACACAAATTGCTTCAACTATAGTTCAGTTGGCACTGCACAAGTACTATGACTACTACATACTACACAAAACACAAGATAAAATATCATTCTCGGTATATTGAAATTATTAGATATTATAACAAAACTACCTTGATATTCCAATTCATTTGAATATATCATATAATTGAAAACAAGAGGTCCATAATGGCCCTGAATCGCTCACCAGAAATTATTGGTTTTTATACAGTACATTCACTTACATTACATTTCTATTTGTGAGAATGTATTTGAGTATTTAGAAGCTGTACCATATGAGTAAGCAGCCAAGCACACTATTTTTTTGCATAATTTGGTGTGAAACATTGATGATAATGATACCTTGTTAATAACCAGTGTAGACATAGATTATTCTTCATGAAATGTCCAATCACTAACATATGTTCTATTTGGTCACATCCATTACGTACATACATGTACTTGTGCAATAATAAAAATGGAAAACAAGCCATTTGTAAAGGATATGAACTTTTTAGCGAAATCCTATTTAACTTGAAATAAGTGAAGTGTTTAATGTAAATCAGTGGTCTACAAAAGGCTACATCCCTACCAGTTATGAATTTTTGTGTTAAGTTCATTTATACTGATATATTTCTATCATAATACTAATATATAAGAAAAGTAATTATTACTTAAAGTTGCATTATGCTTATCCAATGGTATATAGTGAGTGAAAAGGATTAAATGAAAGTAAGTTTTACATTTTGCTATAATTCCTTTTCATTTTATAACTAATTAAGCCTGACTGATTAATAGTTAACATGACAAGAGGAAATTTCTATAAAATAACCAAAATGTGTCTGTAACATTCAATCTATAAAAAGAGTGGAGGATTCTTTTTACATTAAGGCAGATTATGTATTTTATCCTTAGCATTATCCAGTATCAATTATTGGTCAATCACCATTATATCATAATCAGTCAATCTTTTGAAATTTATAGCTAATTAAGGTCAACTTGACAGTGAAATATTGAGCATAATGACAATTAAATTTCAATAAGAATAAATCTTATTTCATTTGTGGTAAAGTTAGGAATCTGTCCATATGATTATGCTGTCCTATGTAAAAATTATGCCATTTATTGTAATTCAAGGTTTTATCATCGTTCATTTATTTTAATCAATAACTTAAAAATATCATCCTAAGACCAAGGGAGACAATCTTGATAAGTATATAGGTTCGCTTGACAGCTAAATAGGAGCTAATTAGTTTTGTCATTTTTACAAGTATTTAGGAATTCAAATGAGAATTTTCTTTGTTTTTTTAATTATTAACAGTAAAAATCATATGTATCTTTAATAATACTCTATTTTATGTGAATAAAATTTAGTTTTGAAAACATTAACTTTAAAGATAGGAACATCTAGGAAATTACAGAAAATTAGGTTAATATTTTTTGGCATTCTGTTAAATTATTTATATACAATAAGATCCTTATATAATTATATTGTCATGTTAATACACTTGTTACTATATATAGTAACAAAATTGCCTATGATTTCAATTGATTATGAGTGTCACGTGACCTATTATGAGTTTGCGGCCCGGGGCCGAGAACTAGTTATCAGCCCTTAGAACATGTGCACGTGCACAAACTGAAACAATGACGTCATATTTTACGTCATCAAACAGTTAACGTAGGTTGTCAGCACGAATCGCTTTATTTTTATTATGAGAGCTTAAGCGTATTTAGTACAAACACATTTTTGTTACTATTGAAATTTGAAGAAATAATACGACAAATTCATTCCGAAAAAAAAAAAAGAAAATAAAACTTGCTTCTAGATTCTACTGCTTTGAACACACAAACAGTAAACATCTCTGTACAGAACAGTAGAAGAGTAGACAAGAATTTCAACGAAAGAACTTTGTTGTTGTTGTTGTTGTTTTTTTTTTGTTTTTTTAAATGCTACTATTAGATCTACCAAGTGTATTAAAGACATTAATACACGTCAGAGTAGGGCCGGAAGGTGATAATCGGCCCTGAATAAATAATGGCCCTCGGGCTAAAGCCCTCGGGTCCATTATTCATTTTGCGGGCCGATTATCACCTTCCGGCCCTCTCCTGCCGTGTATTAACCTCTTATTAACAAAGATCTGGACTTTCAACTCAGAGTATATGAATCTTTTAATTTAAATTAATTCAATTTACTTGAACGTTTTTTTTTTAACAAAAGCGCTACGTACGTTACTCATGGGAGGATAAATGTTATAATTTTACTAAATGTGGACACGAAATTAGGGAGCGTATGCCGCGAATCAAATAAACAAAATCTTCTTGGCCTCTCTTTTTATGAGATCAGATTACCGACCAAAACACGACGTCAAAACAGAATGTCTAATAGACGTTGGTATTTTGTCGTCGAATAGACGTTGGAATAATAATTTCTGTCATGTATTTGAGTTCCGGATAGGGAAATCCGTCCCGTGGGTACCTGCCCAAAGGGTGGTGACGAGGCTTGCCGATTCACCGCCCATAGGCAGGTATCCGAGGGATGAATTTCCCCATCTGGATCTCAAAAAAATGATAGAAATGTTTTCTTGCATATCGTATCAAAATAAATTTTCATTTATTGATTTTCCACTCAAACGCTAACATTACTAAACGTAATAGGAGAGTATGAATTTACTATTCCATTCATGTTGATGACATAGTAAAACGAAACGTCATGTATCCAATGACGTCACGTAACTCGTCTGGCATGGGGGGACGCCAGACCGGTTTTTCTGGAACGGGTGAAATCCGCGGAAATGTCTGTCCGATATGCAAGAATAGGGTCGCCGCCGTCATGACCAAAATCCAACGTCCATCCGACATTATTTTGACGTCATGTGTTTGCTGGGAGGATCCTGTTATTCTCTCGACACCGAGAGTAAGATTTTATTGCGCGGATTATTTTCTGAAATGCGACCACAGGGAGTTGATCTTCATTTTTACATGGCTTTCAATACCCTTTTTTCTTTTTTGATTTTTTTCAACAAATGTATTACTGGCAAAAAAAAGCAAAAATTGTCCGAGTATAGGACGTCAACCAGTATATATCTATTCTCAAAATAAGGTCCACCACGGAATGAGAATCTATATCATACAGTTGTCTGGTCCTGAAATTATTGAATTTTAAATGAAAAAAATATAACAAATCTTATTTGATTTAACCGCTATTGCATTGTGTACACCGGTCTTACTGGTCGATATTTGAGAGACCGGTGTGTATACAATGGCGCTATTGACACAAAGTGTACGGTATGATGTACGGCTAGTACGGAATTATATTCCGGATATTGATATTTGGATTTAGCTCAATACAGGATTGGAGCAGTACCTCTAGACGCTTGCAGAAATCATGATCACAAAATAGACAAATATCGTTTTTTTCGCCGAATTTTACATTTTTCCTTGATTATCGTACTTGATTCGGTGTGAAAAGATGAATTAGACCTGTTAAAGTTCATTCCGTTGGGTAAAAAGACAAGATTTTAGCATTTTATCATTCAAGCGCCTTGTCCGGTATATACCGGAATACGGTATTTAGTGTGGTGCTCCAATCCTTTTTTTAGTCACAGCCTTGATATTTAAGACATGCGCAGTGACGCGCGTAATATTAAAGACATGGCGGAAGGGGAGCCGGTCAAGAAGAAGATAAAAGTTGAATTGCCGGATGTTTTTGAGAACTTTCTTTCAGATTCTCATGCAAAACGTCGCCTTAAATTTGGGTTAGATATTGTAAAATGTGGAGCACAACATTGCATTTTCAGAAGTTGCAAAATAAAACGGACGAACCTGGAAGATGCGTGTTCATTTACGAAGGCTTATTTTAGAGAGTCTGATGAAATGCCTGATGTCGACCAAATGTTTACATTCGGGATAGTATTTCGTAAAGGAGTGGATAAACTTAGTGCATTTATTGACTCAGAACCAAATACTCCTCAGATACCTGAAAACGAAGAGATCCAAGCTGCTTTCAAGCGACTGTTCTTGTATTTTAAGAACATGGAAAATGGTAAGTAATTATCTACATGTATTATTATATTATATTATTATATATTTTATAAGCAAAATGATATCATTGGCTTATAAGAAATTTCAACTTAGCATTTTCCTGACATGTAGCTCAGCTCACAGACACATGGGTGTTGGCATAGTCAGGTCTAAGATTTCATGATATTTACGGACAGTCTGTAAATTTTTGGACGATCCATAATTTTACAGATTTTCTTATCTGTAAATTTACAGACATGAAGTAAGAAAATAGTAGAAGTTGCATTAAAATTTAAAACCGCAGGTTAAAATGAATAAGGTTAGGTATTATATGATTAAATGTAACAGTATGTTAAGATTCAGAACAGTTTGATGACTTTCAATTTTCACATTTAACAAAAATTTCAAAATCATCATACAAAGATGAAAATTAGCCCATTACCTTAGTAAATATAAACAATCAATAAAACAACTTGTCTTAAGCTGCGGATTTTATTGTAAAACTAAAAACAGCAAATTTCACATTGAATATCTAAATTTATGGATTGAAAAATCTTTAAATTTCTAGACTGTCTATAAATTTACAGACAGTCCATAAATATCATGAAATCCTAGACCTGATAGTGGCACAGACGGATTACCAGGCAGGGGTTCAATTGAAACAAGTAAAAGTTTTGATGCTAAAGCATCAAATCAACAGAGAATAAGTTTGATATGCAATCAGACGAATTTTAATCAATGAATTATAAAATCCATGTATTTTTAGGTTTTTGTTTTAATGTAACATTTTGACCAACACACAGGCGCTAGTCACATAATCAAATATTTTACATAATCGGTCTATATATGTATATAAAGATATAAGGCCCCCAACGAAACAAAAACATCATGCAGAACAAACAAGAACACTGCTGCAATAAACGACCAGATCACGGTTATCTCTTTCTGGTCGCCATCTGAAAGGATCAATCCAAGTGCCAACGCTTTTTATTTCATCAAAATCCCTCAAATAGCAAAGAAATTGGGAAAAGTTTCGCAAAATGCCATTATTTTCAATTCATGTCGTTTTCGACGTCCAGTCCATTCATGTATACAAACACGATTTCTGATCGATTTTTACGGAAAAAAACAAAAAAACGGCTAGAATTTCCACGTACGTTCCATAAACAAACTCTTTTCCTATCGATCTGCGAAGTCTTCACTGATCAAATGCCCTCTTCGTACGTATTTCATTAAAAAATGCACAAGGATCTCGCTTGTGGCAGTATTTTATCTGCATGTATACTGTTCCGCTCTGAATATTATATAAGGATTTGATTGGTTAAGATAATTACCGGAATACTATTGACCAATCGTATAATACTATTTCTTTGTTTCATTTATCTGTCACTTCAAATTACAAATGGCGCACTTTACTTGACCTCCGCTTCTACAACCAATATTTTTTTAATATTTGAGTACAAAGAGGGCTCTATTTCAATTTAGACTTCGCAGATTGATAGAAAAAGAGTTTGTTTATTAATTTTATGGTTAAATCTTGACTAAAGCACAGTTTTACTAGATACATCTCAACTACTCTTATTTGGATACATTAATTAAATATTTAAAGAATCCTATATACATCACAAATTATTCACTATACTTAAAAGTTCATATAATACTATTAAAAAATGATTAGAAACATTTGTATGTGGGTACATCTTGACTTTTACCATTTAGGTACATTGGTGTTTCAAACTTATAATAAGGAAGCAGCTTGGATCCTATATTTGCAGACATATAGAGATCTTCAGTTACGCTCATGGCAAATTGCACAATGTTTGTTTTTACATATTGTGGTTCACAAATAACCAACCCATGTACTCATAATTTTGTAATCATGTGATAATAACAATCTGGTATTAATTTAATTGAATTGGTAAGATGGCCGCTTAGTGCCATTTTTATATGCCCGAAAGGGCATATTATGTTATACCCCCTGGCGTCCGTCCGTACGGCCGTCCGTCCGTCCGTTAGCAATTTGGTTTCCGGAGCATAACTTAAGTTCCATTTGGCCCACAATGTTAAAACTTCATAGGATGATTGTCCATAGTGGGTAGAAGACCCCTATTGATTTTGGGGTCAAAAGGTCAAAGGTCAAGGTCACTATTACCTTAAAACTGAAAACGGTTTCCGGAGCATAACTTAAGTTCCATTCGACCCACAATGTTCAAACTTCATAGGATGATTGTCCATATTGGGAAGAAGACCCCTATTGATTTTGGGGTCACAAGGTCAAAGGTCAAGGTCACTATGACCTTGATACTGAAAACAGTTTCCGGAGCATAACTTAAGTTCCAATTGGCCCACAATGTTCAAACTTCATAGGATGATTGTCCATATTGGGTAGAAGACCCCTATTGATTTTGGGGTCCAAAGGTCAAGGTCACTATTACCTTATAACTGAAAACAGTTTCCAGAGCATAACTTAAGTTCCATTCGACCCACAATGTTCAAACTTCATAGGATGATTGTCCATATTGGGAAGAAGACCCCTATTGATTTTGGGGTCACAAGGTCAAAGGTCAAGGTCACTATGACCTTGATACTGAAAACAGTTTCCGGAGCATAACTTAAGTTCCAATTGGCCCACAATGTTCAAACTACATAGGATGATTGTCCATATTGGGTAGAAGACCCCTATTGATTTTGGGGTCAAAGGTCAAGGTCACTATTACCTTATAACTGAAAACAGTTTCCAGAGCATAACTTAAGTTCCATTCGACCCACAATGTTCAAACTTCATAGGATGATTGTCCATATTGGGAAGAAGACCCCTATTGATTTTGGGGTCACAAGGTCAAAGGTCAAGGTCACTATGACCTTGATACTGAAAACAGTTTCCGGAGCATAACTTAAGTTCCAATTGGCCCACAATGTTCAAACTACATAGGATGATTGTCCATATTGGGTAGAAGACCCCTATTGATTTTGGGGTCAAAGGTCAAGGTCACTATTACCTTATAACTGAAAACAGTTTCCAGAGCATAACTTAAGTTCCATTCGACCCACAATGTTCAAACTTCATAGGATGATTGTCCATATTGGGTAGAAGACCCCTATTGATTTTGGGGTCACAAGGTCAAAGGTGAAGGTCACTATTACCTTGATACTGAAAACAGTTGCCGGAGCATATGTTAAGTTCCATTTGGCCCACAATGTTCAAACTTCATAGGATGATTGTCCATATTGGGTAGAAGACCCCTATTGATTTTGGGGTCAAAAGGTCAACGGTTAAGGTCATCCTACTAAAAAAAAAATACTTTCGGGCATATAATGCTCCGCCTAGCGGTGCTCTTGTTTACATATATAACAAATAAATACTAATCTCATGTAATATATCATTCCAAAAGTAAGATATAGAGGATATTGAATGAGTGTAAGTTCAATACTGAATTTATTGCACGAGTTGAATAAAATTATATTATGCGATGCCTCTGGCTTCTTTCCTATTGTTGTAATGTGCTCTTTTTTTTTCAGAATACAAAGCCCTTAAAGAAATTTCAAAAACCTCTAAAGAATGGCCATGGACTTTGGTTCTTGCACAACATTTATTCAGCAAACTAGCTCCGTCATCTTCCTACCTCTATGATATTGGTGCAGCATATGATACTTCAGAGGGATGTCCTTGTGTAGGTCATGACAACTTGTGTGGTCAGCAAGGAGACACAAGCTTTGGTAAGCTAGTTAAGCTCAACTGTTGTGATATAGTCTGGTGTCCTATAGTAGTCACCTGGTTTGCCACCTGTCTAAGGCTTGAAAAATAATGTTTGTTATGCCCCTCCCATTCAAAGAATAGTGAAGGGTCATTTAGTGTTACCCCTGTCCGTCTGTCGGTGACTGGATAGTTACATCCTTCCATCATTCTGGAAAATAGGTTTCTGCTCTATACCTTTTAAAGGCTTCATCAATTTAAATCATATTTTGTATGCAAGTGTGCAGGGATGTGCCAAATGGACCTTTTCAGTGTTTACAGAAATATTTAAATTGCCTGACTGCCTATGATCCAACCACTAATCCGGGATAATATGTGGCTACTGCTTGACCTGGTTTACACAATAGAGCACATGGTTTTCTTTGTGATACTGTTTGTGAGCAGTGGACCTTTCTACTTTTTGCATGAAAATATTCAAGCCCCATCTTTTCTATTCAGGGCTACTGTAGGTCAACTGCTCACAAACAGTATCACAAACAAAAGCACATGTTCTTTTATGTAAACTAGGTCAACCATTTCCTCAGTATAGCAATTGGATGGCCAGTCAGTCAATTTGTAACTGTTTAAAATACTGGAAAAGTCCGTTGACCTAGCCATGAATAGAAAAGGTGGGGCTAAAATTTTCACAGTTAAGCATGTGTAGCATTCTCTAGTCGACCTCTACCAAGATTGTTCAAATAATGGCCCCAGGGTCAATATTGGCCTTGCCTGGGGGTCACTTGATTTTACATAGACTTATTTAGGAAAAACTGTAATAATCTTCTTGTCAGAAGCTATTTGGCCTAGAGGGGGTATTGCATTTGAAATCTAAAATTACTAATCTACTGCAAGATACAGAAAAACATCCCAATTCCAGAAACTTCTCCTGGTTCTTTTGCGTGCCAGGTGAAATTTAAAGCACTCATACAGTGGACCTTGGTTTAAAGTCTCATCCGAAAGATTGTAGTAACTTTAGTTGTCCAGCCCTGGGAATCTAACCCGCAGAAACAACATGACAAGTCTCACGCTCTAACCGTTTCATCTATCCAGGCTGTCTATGAAGAAACATAATTTGGTGCATCTTCTAAAAAGTTAGCATCATGTTACAGTTTTAAAAGTGTAATGAAAAACTGTGACAGTTGTCAAGTTAGACTTACAGATGTACATGTATGAATATATTTATATACAATGTGTCTACAGTAAAGCAACTTAAAGACTAATGTATGTTTAAAATTTCTACAAAAAAAAAAACTATGCAAGTTGGTAAGTGGCATTTTGATCTTATGTATTTTCATTGAATGAAAAAGAAAATTTTAAACTCTTTCAGGTTGGGAAAGTGGCTGGCATGGTAGAACAGACATCATAATGGCTGATTTACCAATTATAAATGTCTGCGAGATTCATAGAGAGGAAGGGGGAGATTTACCACGTGTATCATCATCATCGTCTGTAGCGTCATCCATCTCATCATTGTCTGAAAAGGAATCCTTGATTGCAATTGAAGTAAAAAAAAATGATCTGTTTACAGCGAATGATCTTTGTCAGATTTTCGCAGAAACAATCACGTTCTCATTTCTTAAAAATAAGGAAAATCCTGATGTTACACTAATACCTTCAATAGCTGTTGGAAAGAAAACATTTACTGTCACAATGTATGATTCAAAAGAAGATGTTTTCCTACAGGGAGGCGATGTGAGTCTGTTCGCTTTTGATGCTATAACTCCAGAGGCAATAGTTGCTATTTGGTTGACACTAAATTACAAACTGTTTGGAACAGGTGTGCTAGATAGCATGGATAGGTCGGGTCTGCACAACCAGATTGATGTGAAATCACTTCAAACGGCAGTGAAGGCGCCATGTAAAAAAAATGATCCAGGTTGGATAGGTATAAGATCCTGGCAAAAAACATTGATTTCAGCTCGCAAAAAGTGAATGATAGGGTCACATACTAAGGGTCAAAAACTACAAATGTAGGTAATCCGGTTATATCTTGGAAGAATTTTGTTATGACTCTAGTGATCACAATTTTAGCTCACTAATCACAAAGTGACATGGTGACATTTTGGGACCTCACAATGTCCGTCGTTGATGCACACATCTGTACCATTGCTTCAAATGATATCTCCTCCCAAGCCATCAGTCAAAATTTGATCAAACTTGGTCAGAGCCTTCCTGGCATTCACCTGCAAAAGTTGATCAATTTTGATTTGTCCCAAAATTAGATCAGTAGGTCATATTAAAGGCTATCCTTTAAGTGACTTCTCTCATACTATTGCCTGGAATGTTACCAAACTTCATCAGAAGCATCTTTAGGTTGATGTCTACTAAAGTTGTGCAAAGAAATTTGATTGGTCTAAAATCTAGGTCAGTTTGTCAAGCTAAAGGAATTTATTTTAACAACATCTCTTTCCATAATAGGATCTGGAATGTTACGAAACTTCATCTCAAGCATCCTTGGGTCTGTGTCTACCAAATTTGTTCAAAGAAATTTGATCAAACAACTAGGTCAGTTGTCAATGATAGAAAATGCTTTAAACAACATCTCCTGCCATAGGAGTTGGTGGAATGTTGCCAAACTTCACTAGAAGCATTGTACCCAAAATTTTTCAATGAAATTGGTTTAGCCCTAAAACTAGGTCACAAGATCAAATTAAATAAAAATGTTTAAACAGCATCTCAGACTAGCAGAGTTGTTTATAAAAATTTTATTGGTCCAAACCTACATATAGGTCAAATGAAAGGAATATCTTTAAACAACATTTTTCCTGAGTAACATTTGGAATGCTCCCAAACTACAACAGAAGCATCCATTGTTAAATGTTTACCACAAAAAAAATTTGATTGGTCTAAAAATTAGGTAACTGGGACAAATAAGAGAAAAAAACTTGTCATAACTCTAGAGGCCACATTTTAGGCCTAATCTTAATGAATATTGGTGACAATTTTCATATTGATGACCTCCAGGTCAAGTATGAAACTTGGTCAATTTTGACAGGGTTCGTACAGTCTTAAAAAGTGCTTAAATTTGAGTCTCTTTCTTAAAAAGTGCTTAAAAATGTAAAACAGTGCTTAAAAGTCCTTGAATTTGATTACTCTTTTGAAAAGTGCTTATAAAGTGCTTAAATTTGCTAAAAATGTGCTTGAAAATGTTTGAATCACAGAATGACATAGTTTTGATAATAATCAACGGCTAACAAAATAAAAAAAAAAGATCCAATTTAGTATCAAAATCAATGAAATGTTTACTCAAGGTAACAGTAAGTGGACAAATTGCAGTTGTTTTGAACTAATCTGTACTTGATGCACCCTTAGTTGTTCTTCTATAATGTTAGAAAATATATATTTAACAAAAAATGGTGATCAAACTATCTTATCATAGGTTAAAGATTGTGTCGGTGTATGTGCAACAAATGTGCTTGAAAAATGGGAAAATGTGCTTAAATAGTGCTTAAAAAGTCCTTGAATTTTGGCATTGGATGTCTGTACGAACCCTGATTGAGTCAGAAATAGGTCACTGGGTCAAGTAATAGAAAAAGCTTGTCAGCATTCTAGAAATCACATTTTAGCATAATTTTCACAATGTTTGTGAGAATTTTTATCTGGTTTGTAAGTTGAGCTACAGTCTTGAAACTTTGATCACATGTACAGTTTTGAATGCAAAATGGAATGATGACCTAGATTTTGACATGGTGAACTACTTTTTACATATGTTGAGCTACATTAATGAAATCAAGACATTGATGAATTTTGACTCATGTGTGCTATTGATACCCAGGCTCAGTTGAGAGATTAAGGACCCCCTGGGTCCTCTTGTTAAATCATTTATATTCCCCCGTGGAGCAGCATTTAGATTGTATATGTTACTGTCAAAGCCTTTGACTTGAAAACTTAAAAAGTCAAATAATCTTGGTTACTATCAACGCTCTTGTGAAAGAATTGTATTATGATGCAAGGGGGACATGGGTTATGGGTCTCATTTGTCCGTCCTTCTACATAACTCTGCCATCATTCATGAGATTTTGAAAAAAAATTTAACAGAAGGCGACTACCTGTCATGCACAACAACCAGATCCATACCTTCAAAGTCAGGGTCACACAGATGAAAGGTTAGGCTGTTACAGGATCTGGTTTGTGTCTGATCTATACTAGCTTTTAACATTCAACAAGAGATTTTAAAAAAGCTTGTCACAAATTTCACCAAAACGAGACAATGTCTTATGCACAACAACCAGGTCCCTACCTTCAAAGTCAAGGTCACACTCAAGAGGTTAAATGTTAATGTGGTCTGTTGCCACTTTGTTTTGTGTCTGCTCCACTCATTGCCCTGTGTCTACATCTAAAATACAGATCCATACCTCAAACTTCATATATTATGATTTGTGTATCATCTAAAAAATATCCCAGACAGGGGTGATTGGTAACTCTGTTTTGTTTAGCAATGGCTTTGACGGATAATATGTATTTTAATATGTACTTTAACTTCTTTACAATAATAATGAAATTGATATAGTAATATAAATGATGGCCACATACATGCTATATTGTAAGTTATATATACAGTAACATTTTTTTAATATATTGTCTTATTCTTCAATGTATTTTGATTGCCAATGAAATTATTGAATAAATTGTATGCATACAGTTGTTTCATTATCTGTTATTTTTAGCTCACCTGTCACGTAGTGACAAGGTGAGCTTTTGTGATCACTCACCTTTTGGCGTCCGTCAACAATTTACTTAAATGACATCTCTTCTTTAACCACTGGTCCAATTTTCAAATGTTCCTTGGGTGGTCCTCTGCCAAAATTGTTCAAAGAATAACATTTCATGCAGAATTCTGGTTGCCATGGCAACTAAAATGGAAGTCTTCAAAAAATTTCTCAAGAACCAGAAGACCTAGAGCTTAGATATTTGGTGTGTAGCATTGTCTAGTAGACCTTTACCAAAATTGTTCATATCATGACCCTGGGGTCAAAATTGGCCCTGCCCTGGGGGTCACTAATTTTACATAGAGTTATATAGGGAAATTCTTCAAAAATCTTCTTGTCAAGAACCAGAAGGCCTAGAGCTTAGATATTTGGCATGTAGCATTGTCTGGTGACTGTGGATATATACGTAAATTATTCAAGTTATGACCATGGGGTCAAAATTGACCCGGGGTCACCAGTTTTACATTTTCATAAGAACCAGATAGCCGAGAGCTTAGATATTTGGCATGTAGCATTGTCTTGTGGATTTCTAGCAAAGTTGTTCAAATCATGACCTGGGATCAAAATTGGCCCCGCCCTGGGGTCACCAGTTTACACAGAATTATATAGGGAAAATCTCAAAGTCTTCTTCTCAAGAAACAGACAAGACCAAGAGCTTAGATATTTGGCATGAAGCATAAACCAGTGGACTCTACATTGATTCACTGATCACATTCAGATTTAACAAATTATGCACAAGCTATATGCAAACAGCATGGATCCTTGTAAAACTGCAGATGCATGTTACTGGTTTTGACATGACGTAGCTAAAATAATTGTAACAGCCCTATTGGAGGAAATATATAAATGTATAGTAACATATATTATAACTATTACTAACACCTGTATCTCAGTTGCTTCAATATTTAAATTTCTTTAACAATTTTCACCTAAATTCACAGCTACTGTTGAGGAAAATTATTGGACATTTTTCTGTTTTGCAAACACTTGTATCATTCAACTTTAATATGTAAGTGAGGTACTGGTTTATAGATGCATGCTGTAATCATGTTTGTTCTTCTGCCTTTGGAATTCTTATATACTTGTACCTTTTACATCACAGCTGATATTGTGCATCATTGTCTTAAAACAATGAAATAGCATTTGGACATACAGCTCCTGATAGTGTAGACAAGTTGTCAAGTAAATTGATAAATTAAATAACAGACCAGAAAGTTTTGTGAAGACACATTGTCGCCCTCTAATTTCTAATAAAATTCAATGAAAATATTTTCAATTTCAAAATTAAATTCTGATTTTTTTATGACTAAATGAATACCCTGGAAAAACTAGTATAATTTTAAACCTCTGCCAGGACTCGAACCTGGACATCCCAGACAAGGCATAATTGCTCGCTTACTGGTCGCTCTAACCAATTCAGCTACAGAGGTTCCATGGAAAATTCCTTATTCAGCCTTATCATTTTTCCAAAAGGTAAAATCTCAACAAAGCATCTTCGTGTATGTTAACATGTGACCTATGAGGCGCACCTGGTAAGCTGAATTTATTTTAAAAAATATCTTTTTAAATACTAGATTATTTTTGAAATATTATACACCAGATTATTTTTGAAATACTATACACCATAAAATGTGCATAGTGGTCTGCTGTCCAGAAAGCTATAACTTGTCTAGTTTGGCCTGGTATTTTCATAGAAAATCGCAGCAAAAAATTTGATCTCCCAGTAAAAATGCAATTTTTTGCAGATTTTCTCTGAAAATACAAGGGCAAACTAGACAAGCAATAGCTTTTTTGGACAGCGGACACATGTGCATTTTATGGTGAATGATATTAAAAAAAAAAGATCCAAAATTTAAAAAGATATCGATGAAGATAAATTTTGACTCGCAGGGTGTGCGTCATAGGTCACATATTTACATACCTTAATCATAAGAAATTTAAGAAATCAACAATGCATCAACACAAAAAGTATGACAGTCACACATTATGTAAGGACGATTTCTACTTCGAATATTACTGGCTTTCTTCTCAGACCCAATGCTATTTTACATGATGTTCTAACAGTTTAACATATTCACTAAAAATAACATTTATGTAGGTTGTATAAATTCCTGCCTTAAAAGCACATTAGCTCTCAGAAACATATTTATTTTTGAGTATCTTAATAAAATGTAACCTCTAAAAGTAAATGTAACTTTAACGTCATTGTTCATTTATAAATGTTAAATGCTACCGCATATTGTATAAAAAATATAGTCATGTTCCCAATGTTTTTATTTACATTGTTTATATTCATAACCTGATTTACAACTCTGTCGATGAAGTGAGACTAAATATATGTATGAAAAACCCATGATTTTCATCATTACTGTATTGTAATAATATAACTAGGATTACAATACCGTTTATCTACATGCTATTTCTAATTATAGAATCACTTGGCACACAAAATGTAAACAAGGGTTACCTAATTTTGCTTCCAGCCAAAATAATAAATTCTGTGTTTATTTATTATTTCTCTATTTAAAATTGAACAATATGAATTGAACATTTGTCTTATAATAAAGTTTTTGGAAACTTAGCATGGTCACAACATTTCATAGCTTTTCTTCAACCAATGAATATTTCATTTCTGAGAGCTATTGTGGCTTTAATGTAATTGTGTCTGTGAATAAGTTAAAATACAGAGCTTTTTGAGCTGAAATTTGTCAAAATTGTACATGTCAGACTAAGACGTCTAGCATTATTTAAAAAAAAAAACTGAAAATGTGTATCCCAAATATCTATTCTTAGTCTATGAATAAATGCATTTAATTAATAATTTTTACATCAATTTTACATTACAGACTAAACCATCTTACTTTTTGACACTAAAAAAGAATTGAATTTTGCTGAATTTTCTAAAGAATACTAGTGTGTATGACAGATATTTATCAATAGCCGTCTATATATTCTGGTAGTGCAAAAAATGCCATAACTCAGTACAGGTAAACTTTTTTATCAAAACTGTACATACATGTACACTGAAAAAGCGTCATCCTCGCCAAAACTCTGAAAAATATGGGTGTGGTATATTTATTGACAGCCTACCCGACATACATGTCATAAAACAGATGACACATTCTTCCTACATTCTGGTGTCTGGGATAGATCATGCAGTGTGATACACATACATTCTAACTGTCCAACAAATCAAAAATTACCTGTGGCAGGTTTTACATTTGTTTGTCATAATATGTTTTACTCCAGGACTTCCTTAAATGTTTTAAATGAAACAGACTCTAAATTCAACATTTAGGTTCTAGACTCCACTCTTGAGTCTTGCAGAATTGAAAATAACTATGTTTAATGTTAGTTATATAGGCATGAAGGTGAAAAGGCAGTCAAGAGCTCTTCAATTATCAATATAGCAAACAAGAGGGCCATGGTGGCCCTATATCACTTACATGCGCAGGGCCCATATTGACCCTGGGACAATTATTAGAACAGCCTTGATGAAATTCTATTAAAGGTCTAGGTATTACGGTATCACATAAGAAGTTTATAAACTTTCCCTGTACACATACAAGTCTATGCAAATCAAGTGAATGCAAGGGTGGGGCCAAATTTGAACCAATGACCATGATTTAAACAACCTGGTAGAGGTCCACAGGACTATGCTACATATCAAATATCAAAGCTCTAGGCTTTATAGTTTCTGACAAGATTTAAATTTTCTTATATAAAATCATGTAACCCCTCAGACAGGGCAATAATGACACGTGGACCATGACTTGAACAAACTTTGTAGATGTCTACTAGACTATGCTACATAATAAATATCTGAGCTCTAGGCCTCATAGTTTCTGACAATAAGATTTTTTAAGTTTTCTTACATAAGTTTAATAAAATCAAGTGACTCAATGGGGTGGGGCCTATAATGACTCTGGGGCCATGATTTGAACAATCTTGGTAGAGGTCCACTAGACTATGCTACATACAAAATATCTAAGCTCTAGGCTTCATAGCTTATATAACTATATAAAATAAAGTGACTTCCTGGACGAGGCCTATATTGATCCTGGGGCCAGGATTTGAACAGTCTTGGTAGAGGTCTTATAGACCCTTTCATTTAAGACCGTATTCAAGTTGTCGCCCTTGGATGACGTCATTGGGGGATACGGTGGACAATGCCGATACGATTAAGTATAATAATAGAGGGATATAAAGATCTTAAACCTTTCTCTTTTAAGATTGGCAGATTGAAATTGCCAAAATTTTGTGTAATTAAATAAGATATTACATAAAAAGGATGGTGAAATGAATAAATATGTTTACTATTTAATATGGTTAACGATTTGTTTTAATGGTAGACCATATTCCTGGGTAACTGATCATGATCTTACCATTTTCGTTAGATTCTTAATAATGAAAATTTTACCAGGCAGTTAAATCATACTAACTTGCTAATACCAGAAATATAAATAATGTATCTAGGTCTCTGCTAATATAAAATACCCAAAAGATATTTTGAATTTCAAAAATGTAAGTATTCTGTTGTTTCGAAAAACGGCTGCGTGATAATTAATTGCAAGATACTGGTTTATTAAAATAATTTTGATTTAAGCATTACTAAGTCAAAGAAAAGAAAACAATATAAATCTATGTAATTTAAAAAAAAATGTAAAGGCATAAAAAATAAAATTCGTTTGAATGTACAGGACTGTATACTATTTGTGTCGGCAAAAATGCACTCTCAAAAAATCGTACATCACACCAATATATTATTCAAGCTGGTAAAGTAATATTTTCAACTTGATACTTTTTAATTCATACTCTGCTTATCAAATATTTTAAAAAGCACAAAAAACAACAAAAACAAGTTGTTATTAACTGAATTATAATTTTACGTATTTTTGACTGTGCCAGTTGGTAGGACTCTGGATCGAGTATCAAATCAGTAAGGCATGACCAATAAAGTCCCTAAGATGATCCATAACAAAATTCGGACCATAAATATTTTGACAACTAACAAAAGTGACGTAATCTGATGTAATGTTATAACTCTAAAAAATGCACCCTGGTGATTTATGATATCACAGCCAAGTGCCGCTTGTATATATACGACATATGTACCCTTTTAATTAATAAGTTACGGCCCAGTGGCGCTTATATATACACATCTATTTATCTATGAAATAAGTTGCTGGAAAAAGGTCTTTAAAGAATAGATTTTTAATATCAAATTTATCTTATTATCGTCTGTTGCGAATCTAAAATTATAAAAGTCAATGCCACATGGTTTTCGTTCTTTCCGGAATATTTATAAAATTATATCCTTCACTGGTTCTTTGAAATAATTTTTATACGGCGTAATGAAAAAGAATTAGTATAAGTATTGACATAATGCATTCTGTTATTGTTCTATTAAAGCTTGAAAAAACAATCATTAAAAGACATTGGTAATCTTATTTTCAACACGGATTTACATTACTAATGTAATATAAATCCGTGTTTTCAGGTTTGTTACAAATACGCCAGAATTTTCTAAATGACAGAAAATAACACAGAAAACTAGAAAATGGCCATTTAAATTTATAATAGGCAATTTCGGTGTGTATAGGTGTTTGTAAAATATTAAAATTTGATTTAGTTATTAGCTTTTTATCCTGGCATTTGAGAAAATCTAGATCTAATGAAAAATTTCACTTTGAAATTTCTCTGTTTCACTCCGTTGCGACATGTAGATTTATAAATCTGTGGTAGCGAGAATTAATCTCAATCTTTGCTTTTGTATTTTTTTCTTTTGTCTTGATATTGAATTTATGTATCCATGCGTAAATTTTTACATGTTATAATCATAATTGAACGATCAGTATTTATGCATTTAACTTTTCAATAAGCTAACTTTCTATGCGGCATGCATAGTTTTATCCCCCATTTACGTCACATCCGGTAAGGGAAGTAACTCTTCACTGACTGTTATCGCTTAAATGAAAGGGTCTATAGATTATGCTACATACCAAATATCTAAGCTCTAGAGCTTCTGACAAGAATATGTAAAATTAAGTGACTCCAAGACGGGCCTATATTGACCCTTGGGCCATGATTTGGCTTTTATACTTTAAAAGTTTTCCTATGACCCCCGTTGGGGGGCAAATAATTACCCTGATTTGAACAAACTTTGTAGAGGTCCACTAGACTATGCTACATACCAAATATCTAAGCTCTAGGCTTCATATTTCTGACAAGAAGATTTTTAAAGTTTTCCTATACAAGTCCATGTAAAATAAAGTATAATTGATGGCTAGGAGGTCATGACCTTTCTGGAATGCTTGTGTAGAGAGATTTTCATTATTTTCCAAAAATGTCATGACCTGTCAGCATTCCCAAAAAACAAACCCTGCAACTGTTTTCCAAATACTTTAAAACCACCCTAACGGGCACTATAAGGAACTGAACAAAATTGACAATATAGATCAGATATATGCCTTAAAAGACACCTGCTTGCGAAATTTAAACAAACTTTATGGTCACTTGTGAAGTTAAGCTTGGATGTTAAAAGGGCCCTTTTCCAGTAATGATGAACCTTTAAATAATCAACAATATCATCCTTATGAAAAATGTTTTCCCATTAATTATTATTAGGAATACAAAAAATAACATTCATCTAACATTCCACAAAAGCAAAATGACTGTTTCTACTGAAACTTTATGAAATATGTATAAAAAAATTTCCCTACCCCACCCATTTTTAACAAATGTTTGACCATTTTCCAACTTAGAGGGCCTAACTAAAAAAATCCCTAAAATTTTCGAAAATGAAGGGCTCATTAGACTTTGAAAATATCACGTACTATATTTGTAATAAGATTTAGCATTATTTAGTAAATAAATACCTTTATAAATTTTGTTATTAAAATTAATCACTTTTTTCTGTCCAAAAAGGTTATGAAAAATACATAAATAATGTTAAAAGAAAAAATAATGAAAGAAAAAAAGTTGACCCTTCTGAAGTTTTGAACCCATGGCCCTTAGTTTCAATTTCTAGCCTATTTGAATACTCTTCAAAGCAGAGGTAATGCATTAGGAAGGTCATACCTTAAATAACTGCATAAATCCAATTTATTAATTTAAAAGCTTAAAATATAAGTTAATCTTTATATATCTAAAACAAATTGTACTGTAGAACTTATAGTTCCCAATAAAAATTGATCACACATGTTGTTTTCAACTGAGGCAAAATTAGGTCATTTTCTCAAGCACAATTTCCTGGGGTATATCATCCTATAGGCAGTTCTGATTACCAAATAAATACTTATGATTATAAAAGATATCATCAAATGATTGACAATTTTTTATATAGCATATATTTATCAGAAAAAAATAAAAATTTCTTTTAGTTGATGCAAACTGACATTTTTGTTTTTATCTAAAACACATTTTTAATTATCTCCCTTTATTATCATTAATTTTAAAATTGGGCCATATCCTCATTAAAATGATTTTCTGTTATTTCAAACAATAAGGATCCTGTAACATAAAAAAATATAATTTTATATTAAAAATCTTTTGTTCAAATAAAAAAACCATCTAGACACTGTAACTAAAAAAAATATATATATATATGAAAAATCTTTAGTTCAAATAAAAAATACAGATGTTTTAATGTAACAGAAAGCCAATTAAGTAAGGATATTGCACAATTTAAAATTTTATGATCTTTTGCCTCAGTTGAGATATGATTTAGATAAAAAAAATGTCAGTCAACTAAAAAAAATATTATATGCTATGTAAAAAATTGTCAATCATTTGATGATATCTTTTATATTCATAACTATTTATTTGGATATCAGAACTGCCTATATGATGATAGGATGTTATATTCTTAATATATAACATACAGTACCTTTAATATTTGCAGGTCATATCTAAAAATAAATTTCAAGAGAAAATGAAAGTTTAATTTTCTGAAAATAAAAACAATCAAATGACTAAGTGACTCCCAGGGTGTGGCTATAAAGACCCTGGGGAAATACTTTGAACAATCCTGGTACTAGAGATCCACCAGACTATGCTACATATCGAATATCTAAGCTCTAGGCTTCATAGTTTCTGACATTAGAAGAGTTTTAAAGTTTTGCTATATAAGTCTATGTTAAATTAAGTGACCCCAGTGCGTGGAGCCTATATTGACCATGGGGCCATGATTTGATCAAACTTTGTAGAAGTCAATAAGGCTATGCTACATACGAAATAATATCTAAGCTCTAGGCCTCATAGTTTCTGGCAAGAAGATTTTTAAATATTTCCTATTTAAGTCTATGTAAAATTGAGTGACTCCAGGGCCGGGCCAATATTGACCCTAGGGCCATGAATTAAACAAACTTGATAGAGGTCTAATAGTCAATGCTAAATACCTAATTTCTAAGCTCTAGGCTTTATAGTTTCTGAAAAGATTTTTTAAGTTTTCCTTTATAAAATCAAATGACCCCAGGGCATGACCAATAATGACCCTGGGGCCATGATTTGAACAAACTTTGTAAATGTCCACTAGAATATGCTACATACGAAATATCTAAGCTCTAGGCTTCACAGTTTCCAACAAGAAGATTTTTCAAGCTTTCCTATATAAGTCTATGTAAAATTAAGTGACTCCAGGGTGGGGCCTATATTGACCCTGGGGCCATGATTTGAATAAACTTGATAGAGGTCTACTAGACTATGCTACATACCAAATATCTAAGCTCTAGGCTTTATAGTTTCTGACAGGAAAATTTTTAAAATTTTCCTATTTAAAATCAAGTGACCCCCGGGGTGGGGCCAATAATGACCCTGGGGCCATGATTTGAACAAATTTTGTAGAGGTCCACTAGACTATGCTACATGCTAGATATCTAAGCTCTAGGCTTCATAGTTTCTGACAAGAAGATTTTTTAAATTTTTCATATTTGTTACCATGGCAACCAGAGTTCTGCATGGAATTGAATTCTCTGAACAGTTTAAAAGAGCTTCATGCAAGGTACATTCCTGCCAAGTGTCAGCAACATTGGCCTAATAGTATATGAGGAGATGTTGTTTTAATGAAAAGTTTGACGCCATTAATGACGCACGACGGACGCAACTCGATTCTTATAGCTCACCATTGAGCACATTGTGCTTAGGTGAGCTAAAAAGGAGTTACAGTCACGTTAATAGAATTAAGACTACAAAATATGAAATATTCTATCAAGCAAACAATTGGAGCAAAGGCCTACTTCAGAGTTAGCCTTGACACGACATGCACAAACAAAATGAAATACTTTCTGAATGTTATATAAATGTTGGTATACCATATGTTGATCTGACATTTGCCAGCTAGCTATTGAAATAAACCACTGACAAACTGTCATTTTAATTTTTATTGCATATAACTTCAAGTGGTTTTTATCAGTGACTAGTATTTGATTATCAAAAGTTAGTATTCAGTTTAATGTTGACTCTTTTAATGAATGTCTACCATACTCAGAATTGAGTTTTTCATAGATCCATAAAGCTTACTGTAGTTTAACAAAGGTTAGTCATACAGATCTTATTTTAAACCTTTGTTTAAAGCTGTATGGGATCCCTGTCTGTAACTGTTTCCACTCATCTTTCTGAACAATTAAATTTAAACTTATTTTCATATATGAAGTTTTGTAATTGTCATCATGTAGCAAAAAAATAAGTCAAGAGCAAATAACTGGGCAACTGCTGAAAATATCTACAAGCGAAAACCCAGGTGCACAACTACACAGTCATGCTGACAAACATTCCTGTGAAGTTTCATGACTCGCAAGTAAAGTTTTTGTACGTTTTTTTAAAAGTTGTAGGTGAAAAAAAATATTGTCACTAAAACAATGATCCACTTTCAAGCCAAGAAATCCACTTTGGCAGGCTGAATTGTACATTTGGGCATAAAAAAAATTGGAAAGCATGTTTATAGCATTCAATAATAAATCCAAGTGGTTTGATATTTTTATTGATAATTGCTTTCTTTACAACTATGTACATGTAAAGCCTTCATACAGATTTCCTGTAACTTCATGTAAGTTTACTGTTATCAAGATGACAGATGGCACCTTTGTTGTACATGGAAACATGTCTCAATTCATTGAGTAATGACATATGTCTGTCAAAGATTTTTTTGATCCAAGACAAGGTCATTGTACAGACAAAGTTTGCTATAGTAACAAAATCTGTAACATTGACCTTTAAATATTACAGAAAACATGTATTTACAGTGACTTTACATTTTAAATTTTACAAGAAATTACATTTTACATAAGACATGGCCGTTACATTTATTTTGGCACCTACTGTAATTCATCTTAAATGTAAAACATATTCTAAACATTCTAGATCATATTGCTTTGAACCTGATCAGTTTCCAGACAATTTTGCTAGTCTATGACAAGTGGTTTACAGTTTCAGCATTCAATTTGTATTAATTGCAAAGGATAAAGCATATTAAGCATACAACAATATTGAAATTTGACATTTGTTTATCAGGATTGTTCTTTCAAATTAATGAAACATTTATCATGACTGTTAAGACGATATCCTAACAGTTTTATCATTCTTTGAAAATCAAACATGAAACTTTTGTAAAGTGACTTATAGATAATGAATTCATTGTTAAGCTCAGTCCCTTTCTAATTCCTTTAAGTTAGATATTCAAAATACACTTAACATAATATATATCAAAACTGTTGAATCAGTAACCTCACAAATATCTATTTGTAACTACATTTTCCAATTTTCTTTATGATGAATCATAAATAATCCTTTTGTTAACAATAAAAACATTTGTCATACAAGGAAACTCCAGATATCAAATTCACACATTCTAAATTAACATTGTCCTCATACTGCATCAGCTGATTATAATCCGTGTTTCATTCAGACCTTAAACACATTTCAGTTTTGTTATGTTTTTCTACTTATGTAAATAAATGAAATATTTTCAATCTAAGAGATATAATTGATATGTTATTTCATTTTTCCTGCATTGTTTTTCTAGCTAGTTGTCTGGACTTATTTCTTTCATTGTTTATTTTGGTATGAATTTTCCATATCCTCTTTGATAAAGGGAGTTCAGATAGAACATCTGGATGGATTCTTATAAATTTCTGTATTTCTTTATATCCTGCAATAGAAAACAACAATAATTTCATTCAAAATTTCAAGACAAACTGAAAGGGATATTTAAGAACAAAGGGGGCCATTAGCCCCAGAGCCCTCACATGAGGACACAAGGGTATCCTTATGAAATGCAACTTCGGATATCATGGTAGATAAACAAAGTCTCCCGTTTTGAAATATCAACCATTTTGGGCTAAGCATACTATTTCCAAGTAGTAACTGTAACTTTTATCAGGCAGTGAAAAAATCTGGTTTCCACAATATTTAGGTCCGTAATGTTACCAAAATCAACTTGATTACAGTAAAGTTACTGAAAACAAATTTTCATAACCCAAATCAAATCGTAAAATCTATTTTAGATTTAATAATCTTTTTTTTCTTTTACCATCAGATGAATACAAAAGTTATTGACAAAAAAATATTACTCCAGTTACTTCCCTAGCTAATGTTTCATTCAAACTAATATCTGTTTGACATACCGAAAACCTTTTGAGATTTCATTTTACAGTCTATTTTAAGCTCTTGTGACCTATGTATGCACAAAATTGTAAAAATTTCCACAAAGTTTGTTGAAGTTTACTAGGTTATGCTTCATGCCAAATATCTAAGCTTTGGACCATGAAGTTATGCTAAATGCAAAATATTGAAGCTATGGGCCTTACAGTTTTTGAGAAGATCTTTAGGTTGTCATTTTCAAAGTCTATTTTTAGCTCTTTTGACCTACATATCCATTTAACTGAAATATTTTATGCAACTTTTGTGGAGGTTTATCAGGCAATGCAACATGCCAAATATCTCAGCTCTAGACATTGTAGTATTCCACAAAAAGTTCCTAATTGACTCTATATAAACGAAGTGACCCCTTGGGTGGTGCAAATTTTGACTCCAGGGGTATACAAATTTTGTAGAGTACCACAAAATAATGCTCATGTCAGATATCGAAGCCTTGAGCATTGTGTTTTTTTAAGAAAGAGGTTTTTAAAGATTCTATTAAAAAAGACTAATTTTAGCTCTTGTGACCTGTAATGCATCAGATCTGGACCAATTATATAACTCTTATAGAGCCAATGCTACATGTAAATATCTAGGCTCTAGCCCTATTGGATTTGAAGGAAGGAATTTTCAAATCATAATCTATATATATGTAAGGAAAACTCATGACCCCAGAGAGTTGGGCCATTTTTGGCTCTAGCGCTATAATTTGGGCAACCTTTATATAGGTCCAGTAGGAAGTGTTTAATGCCAAATATCTAAGCTCCAGTCCTTTTGGTTTTAAAGGAGAATAATTTCAAAGAATTTTCTATATGCATTAAAGGAAAAGCTATGTCCCTCTGGGATGGGGCCAATTTTAACCCTAGGACTATAATTTTTTAAAACTTTGTAGAGGTCCATTAAGAAATATTTCAGGCAAAACATCTAAGCTCTAACAGTGATTTTGGAGAATAAGAATTTCTAAATTTGTACTAAAAGAACACATAATAAGAGGGCCACCATGGCCCTAAACTGCTTACCTTATAAACAGTACTACAATAGGTCAAGACTCTTCAATGTAGGCCATTAATTAAGCTAAACTACATCAGCCATTTTTTACCGCAGGCACATAAATAAATTTTTCATGTTTGGTCTAGCAGAGCATCAACAGTATTAATTTCTGCCAGGATATGCTTTATTCCAAATATCTAAGTAAATTCAAATTTTACAGATTTTCAGAAAATTAACCTGAATAACATGTCAAATGCTGCCAGCATATGGACAATTGTTGGCTCACATGAGCACTTAACAACTGAATGGGTGTCCATCCTCTGTCTTCTTCACAATTTCTGAAAATAACATCTAGTTAACCATAAGGTTGATTTTGATAAAACTCCACAGGAATGAGCAGTGCTCTGGTGAGCTAAAAAGGAAATGTTTTATTTACCTGGTAAAGCACCTTTAGCATCATATCTTGATACATCATAAATACAATTTGAAAAATATGTTGTGACCATTTCAGAGTCCCTCTTGTGCCATCTGATGTTTAATGTTTGGTGATGACCATGTTTAAAGTCCCTTCTCGAGTTCTACAGAACAAAACAAAATCAAATCTGTTTATTCATTCAAAGTACAGGTTTTAAATGAAATTAATATCAAATACAATAAGTTAATCAGGAGTCTTATATTTATATAATGATATGCAAATTTTAAAAGACAAATTTGCCACGGCACATACCAATGTTTTTCTGGCAGAAAGTTCTTCTTCCACTCTAGAATGCTTGACAGCAGAGCAGGATGATCTTTGTACGTTATGCTCATTTAAGTCCTCTGAGTCTGATGCTGTTTCCCTAAGGTAGGTGTTTGCAATATTCATTCCTGAAGAAAAAAATAAGCATACTTCATTAATACTTACACGACCCAGTCGTTTACTTTTGTTTTGAACTTCTGTTAATAAGGACCCATTGCTAATGAAATAGCAAACAATATGACCAACTAGGATTTCTGAATTTTTTTGGCTAGGTGTATGACCTAGTCTAAGAAGATTGCGGCTGGCAATTATTTTGAAATGTGAAATGGGTTTGTTTTCTGCTTTAAAATTATTTAATATTTTAGATGAAAGAAATAACAAATTTGAAAATAAAACACTGTTTGTCAAGTTTCCTATCAGAACTAAGTATAAATGGGCAAGACTAAAAAATATGTTGGAGCATCACACTGTATGCTATATTTCAGTACTATCCAGATGGGCGTTTGAATAATGAAATGCTAAAATCTTGCCTTTTCATCCAAAGAAATGTGCTTTTTTTAAACAGCTAATTCATCTTCTCACACTGATTTAAGTATGTTGATGAACAAAAACAGAAAAAATCAACACAAAAAATGGTATTTTTCTAATTTGTTATCATAATTTCAGTCAAGTGTCTGCTCCAACACTGTAATGAGTTAAATCCATTACAGATTTTAAGCTATAGTATGGACTGTGCAACAAGCCCAGCAGTGTGCCTAAAGTACAAAAAGTGGTGTAAAGTAACATTAAATGGTGTTAAGTGGGTGGAAACTGTTGAAAAATGGATTAAAAGTGGTGTCTTGTGTAAAGTAGATGCAAACTAAAGCTATCACTAAAGACCACCAGCAACCTTGACTTTAAAAAAATAAGTGGTCTGAAGAAAAATTTCAACTTGACCTGTAATTTATAAAGTTTCAACTGAGTGCAAAGAATTATTTCAATTAATTGCAATCCCAACCAGGGTCTTCATATAAGCTTGCTTTAATTTAAATTTGATTAAAATATCTCATTCCTAACTGTAGTTATTGTCCAGAAACCATTTTTCTATTTTAAGTAACAATGACCTTGACCCTAGGGGTCCAGATGCAATAACAACTGGGGTCTTCATATAAGCTTGCTATACATCAAGTTTGATTATCCTATCTCATTCCTAACTCTAGTTCATGTCCAGAAACCATTTTTCTATTTCTTGTAACAGTGACCTTCACCCCAGGGGTCCAAAAGCAATCCCAACCAGGGTCTTCATATAAGCTTGCTTTAATTTAAATTTGATTAAAATATCTCATTCCTAACTGTAGTTATTGTCCAGAAACCATTTTTCTATTTTAAGTAACAATGACCTTGACCCCAGGGGGTCCAAATACAATACCAGCCTGAGTCTTCATATAAGCTTGCTTTACATCAAGTTTGATCACACTACCTCATTCCTAACTCTAGTTATTGTCTGTAAACCATTTTTCTATTTTTAGTAAGGGTGACCCAGGGGATCAAAAAGCAATACCAACCGGGGTCTTCATATAAGCTTGCTATATACCAGGTTGGATTACAACACCTCATTACAAACTCTAATTATCATCCAGAAACCATGGAGTAGACCAACTGATGGACCATCAAACCAACCAACAATATGACTCCTATATACCCCCTCAACTTCGTTTGTGGGGGTATTAATAATAAATTTGGTTTCATTATTAAGTTAATAGTTCATATTATTTATCCACTATTTTGATTTTTTTCTGTGAAAAGAACTGACCCAATAGATATGTCTGTCATTAAGTGGATTGTAACCTGTGTAAACTGGATATAAACTGGCATTTGGTGTCATCTGAAAAAAAAAAATCTTAACTATTCAGTTTATAATTAATTTCCTCTATGCCCTTTTATAAATTATTCCTACATAAAAGAGAGACCCTTATTACAAGTCTGTTCACTGCGTACAGTGGATGGCAACTTGTGCAAAGTCCATTTAAATTGGCCTCTGGCAAAATAAATCAGAGCTGCCACAGGAGAGACAAATACCCCTAGCTATTTTCTATGACACAGGCAATTATTATTTTAAAAAAGGTCATACGAAAAATTTAGAACTGCCATTGCAGATAATTAAGGGTGACCTTGACCTTAAGTCATCACAAAGTTGCATGGGTCCTGCATAACACCTTCTTTACATGAACATTTGAGCAAAGTTTGAAGAAAATCCTTCAGGTTGTAAAGGATTTTTAGAAGAGCCATAAAATTGGCTGAAATTTAAGCTTTGACCTCAGATTGTGACCCTGACCTTGAACCAGTAGAGCAATTGACATGTGTTCTGAACATTGTCTTATTAAGGTTAACACTTCAACTAAGTTTGTAGAAAAAATCCTTCAAAAGGTATAAAATTTACAGAGTGGTCACAAAATTGTCTGATATTTGACCTTTGACCTCCAATGTGACCTTGATCTTGAGCCAGCAAAGCCATGACATGGCTTCTGCACATCCTCTAGTGGAGGTAACATTTGAGCCATGTTTGAACATTTTTTTTTTAAAGGGGTATTAGATTTACATAGCAAACATGATATTTCTGATATTTAACCTTTGACGTCTAACGTGACATTGACCTTGACCTTACTGTGTGATTCACAATCATATGCGTGCTACAAAGATAATGAATAGACAATTCATTAGGACTCTGATGTATTCAGAAACTGCTTTATCTTACTTTTTTAGTTGCTCTTTTGTTTTTGTTAAAAGGGAGTCAGACGTGTCAGTTACGAGAGGTACATGTAATTTGAGAGATTTTGGCATAATGTACTTAGTAGGAAACGGGCAGTGTTACATTGTTTTACGGAGTTGCCCATAGAGTGGCAGCTATTTCTCCTGGGTACCCTGTGATAAACCGCTGCTATGGAATGTCAGTAATTATATAGGTATAAAGAAATCACATGAGCGCAGGTTCAGGTTGAGTTGATTCCCCTGAATGGCAGGGTTGAATCAGTATTGCTTATTGCTATCTTACTTTATCAACCCATGTATCTACAATGTTTGCACCCTCCCCATGCATTGTCTATGGTGGTAGATGCCAATCGTTTCTGTTTATGAGGCGTGTTGGGGCTATCATTCTCGCGTACTGGCACTGTCATTTTGGTACATCTAGTTCATGTTATGGACTGGGTTGAGTGTGTTTTGCCCACAGTACTTGGTGAAACCACAGTTGCTTTTGCATTTTGCTTTGCTGGCCCGAGTTGTTTTGGTGTAGGCTTGTCCATTGCAATCGCTGCCCTGTTGGCCATATTAATGGGTAACCATTGGTGTCTGTGACTGTCTCTATGATACACCAGGTATGCGTTGTAAAGCAACTTTGGCTAAATGTTTTTACCCATCTGTAACTTTGCTTCGCATTATACCCTTTGGACTCTTGCAGTGGCTGGACTTATACCCATCATCTGTGATTGGATACCGGTTGCATTTGTTGGCCGAAAGACATCCATTGGCACTGTTATCGCAAAATGTTTAGTGGAACAGGTTGGTATTGCTTTTCGACCTGGAGTCAAACAATGAACAGCTTCCCCCTATGCAGTGGCTAATTTGGTATATGGAAGCCATGTTTGGTTACCCATGAATGGCTTTTCCATTCGTTATCTTGGCTGCTGGCAACATGATTGTGACACAGAGATGCACTTTTGATGTCCATGCCTGTAATTTGCCTGTATTAAAAATAAGTTTCTTCAGTTGCATTAGCCAGTAAATTATTTGGCATTCCGTTCTGGTTACCTGGTAGCAAATGTTAAATGGTTTCAGTATATACAGTTTTTCTGGCACACATGTTTTTATCTAATTTAATCTTGAAATTAAATATTAGCGCAGCAAGTCTGGCTTCTTTGGTGTTTCACTGTTTTAGCTACATGTATATAGGAATCAGATAAAGAAAAAGGAGAGATAAAAGTCGCTCAACTTATATCTTCCATGGAAAAGGAAGCTGACAATTTGTTAAAATCCTTTGAGCTGTCAGAAAGTAATGCGAAGAAATATGACACTGTCTTAAGAAAATTCAATAAACATTTCAATCCAAAGAAAAACCAAATGGAAGGTGAAACGGTAGAAACTTTCTTACGATCATTATACTAATTAGCAGACAGCTGTGAATTAGCGCCTGATATGAAAAAACTAGGGAACGAATCATAGTGGGGATTTTAGACAAAATCTGTCAAATACAAATTGAACAAAACCTTAAAGGGATACTCAGGCAAATTAATGATAAAAAAATATCAAAATGATATTATAATATATTATATATATTATATAATTAATTATGATATTATATAATTAATTGTAACTACTCATTTCTTACATGTAATTGTATCTAAACACAATCTCATCTCTATTGGACAAAGTGAAAGTTAAAATAGTTACAAATACACATATCCAAGATAATTATTATTTGGAAAACTGATATCAGGCACTCATTTCAGGTATCTATTGTGATATTACCTTGGAAAAATGACTGACAAATAAATCCTTTAGGTGCAAAATCCTTACAGTGGGTTTGTCAAAAGATTTTTTAATCTATTGACTCATAAGATACAATTTATGATTTAATCAGACTAATCTTGCCTATTGATTGCTTATCAAGACAAAAAATAAAAAAGTGTAAATATTTTTAATGTCATTTGGTCAGAATAAAATTTTATTTAAGGTCACATAAATCACTAACAAACTGTGTAATACTTATTATACATACCATAAAACTAAATGTACAGGTTTTCTATAAACAAGAGGAAGGAATTGAAACTTTTGACTTATAGAAAAATCATTATAGAAATATATTAATTCTTACAAATGATCATAGTTAATTATAATTACCATTATCAGATTTGTTGTCGGACTTTATTTCAATGTTTCTCTCACTGTCTTTTACATCACCCTTTTGCAGTTTACACTGATGAATCTGAAAGAATATATTAGTTTTTAACATGGTATCAAGTGTTTATTTAAACATTTTTTGTTGTGATATATTAATACAAGATGTTTTTTTATTTGGTATGGTTTTGCAGAGCACAAACACAATTTAGGTCATATGATGCCAAACAGGAAAGATGATTTTTTGGCTTACCTCTTTGCTTACTAACAGTCTTTTGGATGAGACTTAAAACAGATGTCCAATGCAATGGTGCTTTACACCTTACAAGTGAAAGAACCAGAAAAGCCCCTGGAATTGGGGCATCTTCCATATTCATGCACTATCCTTCCTAACAAATTACTAACAGACTTCTGGAGGACTCGCCCATATGGGTGACCTGTGGTGGGTATAGATAAACTTAAATACATGTACACATCAGGGTCATAAATTAAGTGCTTGTCACAGAGACTTTTTGTCATGTAAAACAAAAGGAATCTAAAAGCATCAAAACCATGACAATTTAAAAGAAAGCCACACTATTTGCATCATTGGGACATCAACTGTTTAGTAAGCCAGTAGAGTACACAAGTTAAGAAGGGCAACATTGTCACAAAAGGAGATATGGACCTGGCTGTTCATCCTGTAAAATTCTACTTCTCTAGGTTAATTAATACTAGGGCTGTAACAATACGGTAAAAAGCGTATTGCAATATATTGCAATATGCCACATCCGTATTGCAATATATTGCGATACGTATTGTTATTAATCTAAGGTACTGGTAATTATTTTCATCTGCCATAGTAAATCACCGAAGCGCTTTGATTCGTTTATTCAAGCATTTGTTTACCCGGGCACCATGTATTTCTTTTATCCTATCACCGTTTTTTTACACACTTCCTACTTTTGGTTTGTTATTTTTTTTTGTGCATGGGACATTTTCATTTTATCAAGAAAATTATGGAAGACTTTCTTTTATTTATAGAGGAAATTATGGAACACTGTTATAACTAAATAAAACCAGTACAACTAAATGCGGTACAATATTTATTTATCCTGCACCGCAATATATCGTTGTACCGGTAAACCGTTACAGCCCTAATTAATACTTAAGTTATTGAGCGGAAACTGTTTTCAGTTTTAAGTTAATAGTGAACTTCACCTTTGACCTTGTGACCCCAAAATCAAAAGGGGTCTTCTACCCAATATGGACAATCGTCCTATGAAGTTTGAATATTGTGGGCCAAATGAAACTTAAGTTGTTCTCCATAAACAACAATTTTCAGTGTAAGGTCATTGTGACCCTGACCTTATGACCTTCTGACTCTAAAATCAATAGGGGTCATGTATTGGACATGACTGTTCATCCTATAAAGTTTTACAGCTGTAGGTTGATTAATACTTGAGTTATTGAGCGAAAACTGTTTTCAGTTTTAAGGTAATAGTGACCTTGACCTTTGACCTTGTGACCCCAAAATCAATAGGGGTCTT